>NC_030430.2:15172726-15222726 GCF_001660625.3 Ictalurus punctatus
GACAGCTAGCGGTTACCAATAGTCACACCTAAAATAACACAAAATATAGGGTGTCCCAAAAGTCTCCATACATAGTGCCTTTATCGGTGGATGTTCGTGGACGTCCGCTTCTCGGTTGGTCCACAACAATTTCAGCCTTTCTGAATTTGTTAATAAGTTTGGCAGCAGTGTCATGTGTGATATGCTTGCCATGTTTCCTGTTAAAGTCCATTCCAACCTTGAGACAGACTCCTGATCCAGCCACGAGAATGATTTCATTATGTTCTTCTTTTTTCAAAGGCATTCTTAAAGTATATTATAAATATAAGTATAAATATAAAAAAACATTTTGGAAGACATTTTGCTAAAACGTGTTAATTTCCCGCTATGTACAGTATGGAGACTTTGGGGACACCCTGTAGTTACCCCATTAGGATGGAATTATTAGAAATTTGTTTCTGAAATATAGAGCGAGATTCAAAATAATAGTAATAATTTTAAGAAATATCTTATCACTGTCGTTGTTTTTTCTTTGTGGTACATTGATTTTTTTTTATTCTGCTATCCTCTCTATTCTGTGTATCTTTATTCCGTGTGTTTTCTGAGGCTTGGTTTCATATTAATCCTGCAAGTTTTTTGAACTGCTGCTCATGCAACATAACACACAAGGAGGAAAGCACTATTTGCCCTCTTCCACATACATTAGCTCACAGATGCTCAACATTAGCTAGTGTCTCTGTGATAGACACAGGACAGAGAGTATGCAATCCCTCCCACCAGCCAATTTTGCTCACAATCTTGGCAGAGTCATTCTTATGATCTCTTGATTACAGGGCAAACATTGTTCTGTTGCACCACTCAGCAGTCAGTGTCACATTAATCTTTTGTATTAGTTTGTATCCTCCCTCTTAATAGGACCTCATTACTGTTGTACAGTATGTAATACCACTAAAACTATCTCAATGGTCCTTCAAAGAAGGGGGGTGAGGATTGTTGTCTAAGGGTTTGGACGTTCAATAAATAACGGTCGAAATTCATATTTTCGAAATTAGAATGGACAGCAGAAATGCGTTCATATCTAAACTGCATGGGGGACCCTAGTGCAGTAAAAGTAGCCTTTCTGGCCTGTATTGCTCTGACTGACAGGAGAGAGTGGTACACCATTCTTCCCACTCAGAGAGCAGCTATTTTAAAACTTGTGATTTCCCAAAATAAAGGCAAACGTTTAAACATTTAGTAATGCCTCCTGAGAGCTCAAGCATCCACATTCAATGTCTTATCCTGCAAATAGGCCCAAATACATCCAACCATATCTAATATGTGTGCAGTATTTAAATGTTATAGCAAACACGGTCCACCTGTAAGCATGTCAATGTCAGACCAAAGATTTGGTCTCATAAATTTTGGGGTGTGGTTTTTGCCTGGTAAGTAGATTCTAATAAATTCATCGGCATTATTCACTTGCTATCTGGGAAAGCTCACACTTGCTTGTACAAATCAGTAACAAGGAGATAATTGCACACACACACACACACACACACACACACACACACACACACACACACACACACACACACATATTCAAATGAAATTTAGTAGTGCTCAGTCTATTTACCTCAATTTTCATAACTTGTCTGCAAATCAGTCTAAATGTCAAACCTGACATACACTGTAAACAGGGTGTTCTTCATAACAAAAGCCATGCTCTGAATACCTGGTGCTAATAACATGTACGCCCTCCTGCTGATGGCAGCAGCAGATTACTCATACTTATATAAATACAATATCTTAGCAAATGTGAGCTTGTCAGGTTACTGCTAGCTGCCTGCTCTCCACTGTTCACATTCACATTTCTGTTCACTCTGCTGTCTCCTTCTTTCATCCTTGATGCTGTAACCAGTAAGCCATGCCAAAGTACTGACAAACAAAACAGACAGAGGTAGGAAGAAGACCCTTTTAGGAGCCATGAAGTTGCCATGAAGGCTGCAGAATTTCACTGCTTTCCTGTTTGAAAGGTGTGTGTGTGTGATGCAGTACTCCAGACTGAGGAATGCGACAAAGAGGCAGGAAAAGGAAACACCATAGTCTAAACAGCCATCCATCTCTCCTCTGCTTCTCATTCAAAAGCACCTATATATTCACTCTCACCGGAGGAAGAGAGATTCTGCAGTGTGTAAGAGAATGACTAATGGGCTTTGATTTGGAGCGTATGTATCCACAGCATACAGGCAGACTAGTGTACAAGAGACAGTCTTTATAGTAGGAGTGATTGTAATAAGATAACAGCTAATCACACAGAGCCACAAGTGAGACTCTTTCTACTTGGTTTCCACACAAAGCCTATTCCTGTAAACACACACCTCTTAAAGTCTCTAGCTCATGTGTCTTGTGGAGTTAGAGATTATAGGAAGAAATCTATAAAGGTTTTTCATACACTTTTCCTATAACATTCACCGAGTCATTCAAAGTAATTACTGAATAATATTCTTTAACATTAACAACTGAATGATAATGTGGAACATGAAGGGGTTAAATCGATGGAGGTTCTGCTAATTTAGTTCATTATAGGGTGTCTTTCAGTTTACTCTTGCCTGTCATGCACAGCTCAGTGAAATGGCTTCATTTTGTGTGTTTTTTTTTTTTTTTTACCAAACAATCTTTTCATATTTCATATTTCATATTTTCAATCTTTTCAACATTGTCTGAGTCAAATGAATGTATAATTAAAGCTGAGACAGGGCATCACTACATGCATATTTAAAAGGTTCTTTGTATCCAGACCTACAAAATTAACACATCATACAATAGTAGAATATTACATATAATATAATATGTACATTGCCTCAATAAATACTGATATGAAAACACTGTATTAAGCTGTAATTATCTTTATGACAAGTTTGGTTATCTTGAAGCTGTTTTGTCATTTTTCTCTAAGATGTCATTAGAAGTTATTATAAGACTCACACTGACTAACTAATACTCACCGAGACTTTTTAAAGGGGGGGGGGGGGGGGGGGCACAGCTCTTACCTATCTCCAAGGCAGTTATGCCCATTGATGCCTGTCCCAGTCCAGTCTTCCTCTCCCACTTGCCCTCATCAGGGTGGTAAACTTCCACTGATGCCAGTGGGTTCTGCTGAGCGTCCATGCCCCCCATCACCACCAGCTGGTCCCCCAGTGCCACAGCTGAAGCCCCTGCCCTGGCAGTGGGCAATGGGGGGAGCTGACACCAGCTTTGGCTTTCTAAGTCCAGGACCTCTACGGAATCCAGAGGCATTCCATTCTCGCTGCAGCCCCCCATCACATAAAGGCGGCCGCCCCACAGCACAGGTGTGCAGTAGACCCGGCATGTAGCCATTGGGGGGAAGACCTCCCATTGCAAAGATTTCACAGGACTTACATCCATCTCAGGCACTGGCATGGCGTTATGTGGGCACGGAGGCGACGGAACATTACAGGGCCCAGGCAGCAGGGAAACAAGGCAAACAAAATAAGAGACGATAAGCTGACAGGGCAAATGTTGTCTCTGGAGCAGCAGCTATAGTCAGTTTGCCAGAGGTGTAGAGGTTTACTCTATTTTTTCCTCCACAGACGGTGGAATTCAGCTTCAGGAAATGGCGCAAAAATAGCCTTGAGTCTATTCTGATATTTTATTAATTTTTGTTACTTCTTCAGATAACCATTTATATATACAGTACATCACTCATTTGTTTCACTACATAGGTGGAACAATGGATCAGTTAAAATAACACACAGAAAAACTGACATACATGTCAGAAGTGATTCTCCAACAGGATAGAAAGGCTACGTTCTGTAATTCGGTCAAGTTTCAGATGTAATTCCTCCTAACAGTTCCGATTACTGATCAGGGGTTCTTGGTCTGGCTTGATCCTCAGTAATCCACAATAGTGATTTCTCATGCGGTGCTCATTTTCTCTCCTCCACAGCCAAAGAGAAGCAGAAAAGCCTCTGGAAGCAGGTAGTCTCTGGGTACTACTGAGCTAGAGGCTGGCAAAGAGAAAGAGACACAGAATGAAAAAATGACTGACAGATAGAGAGAGAGAGGGAGAGAGAATGAGAGAGATATACAGACAGATAATGTCACTAATTTAAAGTGTAGAATTGCCCCCTGCAGTAGGCTCATTCTGAGCATAGCGGGAGCCGCAGGTCCCTGTGGGGCCAAAGTAATCCTTCCTGAGAGACAGCGATCCTCAGCCCTGTGTCAAACAAACCCAGTCACCCACATGATTTGATGGCCAAAGCGCTGACATTTACCATTTACTACCTTGACTCAAATAATAAGACCATTGGCAATGTGTGTGTGTGTATGTGTGTGTGTGAGAGAGAGAGAGAGAGAGAGAGAGAGAGAGAGAGAGAAACGCACACATGAGAGAGTGCGTGGAAAGTGGCAAGCTTCAGTAGTCTGGCCATCTCCACAGGTCAACCCCTCTACAGGGAATCACTGCTCAGAGCAGGCACTGCAGCAGCCTAATTGGGACCTGTGCATTTCTAATTAGTAATCTTATTAAGATGAGGTGTGTGATGGGAACAGCTGTCTGAGACTGAGGAGAGAGAGAAAAAAAGCAAAGAGAGAGGGTAGAAGTGCAAAAGAGACTGTGAGAGCACGAATGGAACACGTGTGGGTGAGGGAGGTAGAGAGAGTCACAGGGGAATCCTAAGAAGCTTGCTGAAGCATATCAGTGAGAAAGGAGGATGTATGTGTGTGTGTGTGTGTGTGTGTGTGTGTGTGTGTGTGTGTGTGTGTGTGTGTGTGTGCGAGGGTCTATCTGTGGTGAACAGATGGAGACTGTCCCCTTCAGAGACAACAGCACTGATGAAGAAAGTATGGAGTAAGGGCTAAGGATGCTGAGTCAGATTTGTGTGTGTGTGTGTGTGTGTGTGTGTGTGTGTGTGTGTGTGTGTGTGTGTAATTAATATGTCACTGATGACAGTGCCCTAAACTATGCGCCAACTGCTTCACTACACAGACAGGCACATACTGATAATGATTAAGCTAGGTCTATTCACCAGAAAGGAATATTTTATTTATAGCATAATAAATAGGTAATGTGATTTCTGAAGTGTATTTATCACAAACCATTTGCAAACATATCACAAAACATTTACCACTACAAGAGAGTAAGGCAAAGTTAAAAGTGAGTTTAGCCACAGAAAAAACACTTAAAATGTAAATGAACAGTTACCCAGAGCAAATGCCTCCGTTTACTTTATCTTCAGACAATACTCCACTGAAAAGATCTGAAGCCTTTGTCCTTCATGATTTGTAGGAAATATTTTCCAGATGATGTATTTTCATCAGACAGGAGCCCAGTGGGGTTGGTGGATAAGGGTCTGTAGTCAGCTTCTGTATGATTTCCTAGAAACCCAGAGAGAAACAAAAATAAACACAAGACATGAGAGAGAGAGAGAGAGAGAGAGAGAGAGAGAGAGAGAGAGAGAGAGAGAGAGAGAGAGAGAGAGAGACCCTCTGGGAGTTGTATCAACCACTAATTAGAAGTCTTAGTGGGTTACTGTACAAAAACAATGCAGATAATAGGTGAATATGTAGAAAATGTAACAAATACCCTTTTCACAATGAAATACTACAACAAACACAGTCACCATAACCACATAGTGAAACCAATTGTTTCACTATAGAACTTGTTCTGAAGCTGATTTACTTCAGACGTGATGAGTAAGACCATGGACAACAGTGTGCTTTTGGAAAAGAAAAAAAAAAAAGACTTACAGTTTTACAGTGCAAAAGTTCAACAGGACAAAATTATAGCAACAAGACATTTAATGTGTTAAGTTTCAAAAATGTCCCTTCATTATCAGCTCTTTTTCATTATTACAAGTACACTAAAATGATCAAATAGTGTATATAAAATCCTTATTAGTCTTTGTAAATACATGCAGTTCCTTTCATATCCCTTTCATATCCTCAATCCTCTCAGTTTTAATACTTGCCTTCCAGCAACACTCCCCAACCCCAACTCTGTACTTTCACTGTCATAACTCTTCCAGATTGTATATACCACCTTCATCAAATTGGAGCATCAAGGCAAAACTTAAAGTGCACCTATTATGGCTTTTCAAATATAACCTTTCATTTAGTGAGTTATATAGCTGTTTGTGAATGTAAAAACAGAGTTATTGTCTCCCAAAAGAAGGAAGCGATTCTGAACAGCTGAAACAAGTCGTCAGTCGTTCCAGACTTACTTCCTGTACTAACCTACGTAGGTTTACAACAAAAAATCCTGCCTCTGGTCTTCATTTTTTTTCAGATGGAGCTGAAACTCGTTATGGTAGTGGGCGTTTCCTTTTCGACACATGCTGACAACGGTAGACCAATCACAACAGACTGGGATGTCTCGCCAATCAGAAAAAAGTGTGCTCGCTGAAAGGAGGAGTTTAGAAGGAATCTTGTAGAACGGATCACTTAACGAGCCGTTTTTGACACTGGGGGAAAAAAGGTAATGCTGTGGTTTAAATTATGAGCACATTAAAGTGTTTTTGACCTTGGATGCATATAAATCTATTGTATGAGACCTTTAAAACAAAATTAGGCACATTTCAAAACCATAATAGGTGCGCTTTAACTTACTTTGTCTGTTAGTTTTGCTTGTTTCAAGATACACCCATATTTCATATTTTAAAATCTTGAAATGATATTTTTTAGTAGCAAAATTGTAACATATTACTTTTTTCACTCATTAACCAGGAGGGTTGCAGATATTTTTCCATTTCCCATAACTGGATCACCATGTCATATAAAGTAAATAAGAGCATTGTGTGTTGAAATGAGAACTTTTTCTCTTCTGTCCTCCCAGCTAGAGTTATCGACTCTTAATTTTCTCTCCTATTGATTCAGCCTCAGAAACACAATGCCTTCCAAAAGCCTACTTCACTGTTCTATAATATCTAGTTTGGCAATGACAACAATATTTTGATAAATTTCTTAGTGAAGGAAGTTAAGAGAAAAGCACATGAGGGAGTGAATGTGGAATGAAGGTAAGGAACAAAAACATTCCTGGGTGGTCGGCCTTGTAAGGAATTATTCTCATTTTGTCTGTTTGTTCCACCTGTCTTATTCCTCTTCTTATTCTTGCCCCCCTTTCTTTCACAGCTGCCTGTCTCTCCTGTGTGTATAAATAGAAGTTAAATAAAATGGAAAAATGGTTCCTTTCCAAACAGAATTTCTAAAGCTTAGGCTCCCTGTAGAGCTTTACAGAGTGTCACCTTAATCAGCAGTGATTTCCTCCATATGACAGGTTTGGCACATGCATACACAAAGCCCCGAGAAAAATGCCAGAGGCCACAGGAGTGTGTCTAAGAGTGAGAGAGAAAAGGATAATGGCAGGTAGCCACCTAAATTGCCACATTTTTAACTTAGAACTTCAAAGCGTTCTTCAAAACAGAAACATTCGACAGTTTTAAAAAGTTTAGAATAGAAAAAACATACTTCAGGCACAGTTGAGCTGAACAGAGAAAGGAGGAAGGATGAGATATGATTGACAGTTTTGTTATTACTCAAGGGCACTGATTACAATCTCCCATCAGAGCACATACCTATGGAGTAACCAACCGGAACTCATGAGTTAATAAGACACTTAATCAACGTGATAAATTCAAATTTCAAAGTAGCCACTTTTTACAAATGACATTGTGGTTATCATGATCCATGAGAAACTTGAAACAAAAATTTAATTCAAACTTCTCCAGATACAAAGCAGTCACTACTGATGAGTACTAAGCAATGCTGACTGATTGCAGAAAAACTCAAAGGGGGGCAGCAGATAACTTCTTCCCTAAGTATTCTGTTTTGAAAAAGAAAGTGAAGAACTGTTTCTTCTTTATAATGTCTCCACATCAGCTTGGCAGAGACTCTCATTCTGCCACCGCCTTTCTCCCTGTAGTGTAAGTACAATGAGACAGCTAGAACAACGAGTAGACCACCCTCTTTAAGCCATCATTATCTGGTGATGTTTCTGTCTGGGCTCCACACCAGACAGGATGGTGAATCTTCATCATCTGGCCTTTCCTGATTCATCTAAATGAAGCTTTGAGGTACCTGTATACAGCCTCCCCTGCCTCAAATTCAGTTTGATATTGTGATGCTTGCTGTCGTCTATAATTCATCTCCACTAAATTCTGCTACACTCTCACCTCTCTGCTGTGCCAAAATCATTTCACTGAGGCCGTCCCTGTTCAATCTCATGTATAAACGAAACATGATATCACATGATAAAAAAACAAAAACAAACGCTGAACCAAATCTGATGAATGTAGGGAATTCTTTTTACTGCTACACACATACAGATTATACATCCAAACAAGCAACCGGTGATTCCATATCCATCTATGGCAGGTAATCTAGAGCAATATTTGGTGGGAGGGATGGCATACTCTCTCTCCCTTGTCAGTCACAATGACCCTAGCCTGTCGTGGGTGTCTGAGCGCTCATGTATGCGGAAGACGGCAGATAGTGCTTTTCTCCAAGGGTTTTAAGCTAGCCTGGGATGCAGCATGACTTGCAATTTCAAAAAGATGCAGAAGCTGGCTTCATGTGTCTAAGAGAAGGGATGTGTCTGCATCTGAATATCCCTACTACCCTACTATACAGTAGGCGAAATGCAGTACGCCAAAGGAGTAGTATGTATTCCTAGTATTCATAAAACAGTAGGTGAGAAACATCCAGATGAACAACTGCTTCCACCTCAATTCTGCAGTATGGAACCACTGGATCTTGTGGATACTGTGCTATCCCATAAGCCAACGGGACTGGCGCAGAAGAGCTTTCAGAATCAAAAATGGCGGAAGGCATCACGCTGGCTCGTTTGAAGTTGTAGGTCGCATGTCAATGCCAACATGGCGGATGTAGTATGTCCTGATTGTATTCATACTACACACATATGCTGATCAATATGTACTTTATAAATGGCCGGGCAGTAGGTACTGAATAGAATGTAGTAGGTACTGTCACAGTATGCCATTTCGGACACAGTCCTCGCATCTGTTTTCTGGCTGTCCATAGGTAACACTATAAACATTTTGGGATGCAAGAATCATGAAATCACTGTAGATTATGATTTTAAGTAGTGTGTCTACCGTAATAATTTGAAAACAATATACACTAATTGGAACATAAAATATCGGGCTTGGGCAGGACATGTGATGTGACACAGATGGCACCCAGGGCCTTTCTATTTATAGTTAAATTATTATTATTATTTGAAAGTTGTCTTTTATCGGGCCTTAGGCAAACATTTATATAAAAAAATTTATATACAAGCCAGGTGGTAAAAGCTTGACTATCTGCAACCACACCTCTTCTCCTCTGCATGTGTGCCTGTAATGTACAGACCATTCACTCTTATATAAGTTTAAAACATGCTTTTGTATGATGAGCGAGCAGATATGGCTGTAATTTGTTTTGTACCACAATAAAGTCACAATTAAGTCTATTCTGTTGTGACCTGTGCATCAGTGGACAAAATATATATTGAGTCCTTCTTACAACAAGGAGCAGTATTAGCGGGAGAGAAAAAAACGGTCAAATACTAATGCACAAAATGATATTCCCTACAACCAGAGCAGAATAAAGAAAAATAAATAAAAGCAGCGGCAGGGAAGCAAATAAAAAAAGTTTTAAAAAAAAAAGCAAGAGAGAGAGAGAGACAATTTAAACTGAATACATAAACCTAGCAGAGCTATGTGTGTTTGTTCATGTGTTAAGCTGCAGTGATGATATCTTGCCTTATCATTTAAATGCGTTGCCAAATCAGATGCTCCATTGCTCCTTATCCCAACTACTACGGCAACACAAAAAACTGGAACACACACCCACACACACACACACACACACACACACACACACACACACACACACACACACACACACACACATTGTCTCTCCTGTTGACAAAGACCCCACCAGCATTTTATACATTACACACACACACACACACACACACACACACACACACGTACACACACACACACACACCACCCACTGTGCTATAAACTTGTGATAAATATAATATTCAGTCTACAGGAACTGCAGCATGAAGCAGCACTTACTGCAGTCTTTAAAAGCCCTCTTTAGTCACATCGCATTAAAAGCTAGCAATGCTGCCTAATGGATTGTAGATATTGAGCTTTTGACTTTTTGTTTTAATCCTGCACTCTCATACATTTAGCTAAGTACACTTTGTATAAAATGCTCAGTGTTGCACTTCACTATGTTTCCTACCCTAGATTACATTTATACTTATTTTGCCCCACCTTTGCTGTTTGAAAACAGTTCTTCTCATACTGTTAATTTCATATTGCTTGTATTTCCAGCATCAGTTTTGCAGGATTATAGCATGCCCAGTGACCCTAATCTACTAGTAAACAAGTGAAACAACTACAACCACATCATCAGCATACAAGTATATTTTAACGATTTAATATCAGTGTTTTTGGTAGAGGTTTGCTGAAGCTAGCTGTTTCGAATCTCAATTCAAGTAAGCACAGCCCTCCATTTAGTGATCCATCAAAAGCTATAATGTCAACTTCAATAGTTAGGTCCGAGTTTCTGCATTATAGGCACCATAACTGACAGGCAGGGGTGGAAAGTTATAAACTATATGTACTCTCCTTACAGTACTTGAGTACATAGTTCAGTGTATCACACTGTTCTGTGATACAATTATTTTTGATAACCATTAGAGAGTAAAAAATAACAATGCATTTAATCCCGGAAGACTATAAGCCAGTTAAAAGAGAGTATGTGCAAAATGTAAATAATTCAATTTCAAACCCCAATAAGAAAAAAGCAGTTGCCTGCAGAAAGTATATACTTTGAGTGCCAAATGCTGGGACAATGGAGACAGATGAGCATACCTGGCCTAATTTATCAATTATCTTCAGTTTAAAATGGTTCAAAGTAAATAACTTTAAACCTGAGAATGATCTGCAAATTATGTGAGCCAAAACCCTTGGAGATATCAGCATTTCATAGCTAAGCATTCGACCTGCAGAAACATGTACAGGTAAGCCAGATGAATGAGCTAGACAATCTAGCCAGATCTTTTGATGTTTTACAGTATGAAAGTTCTGTATTAAACATCCACCCATCCATCCATTTTCTATACCACTCATCCTTCACGGTCACGGGGAACCTGGCGCCTATTCTTGCAATAGCGTGAGTTCAGGATCATATTAAAACAGCTTAATATATTTCCAACTAAAAATATAGAGATATATTTATGGTCATATGTATAATTTGTAATCTTATTTATTACATCCATCCATTTTCTATACCGCTAAACCTACAGGGAACCTGGAGCCTATCCCTGGGAGTATGGGACCCAAGGCAGGGTACACACTGGACATGGTGCCAATCCATCGCAGGGCACAATCACATACATACACTATGGACACTTTGGACATGCCACTTAGTCTACCATGCATAACTTTGGACTCGGGGAGGAAACTGGAGTACCAGGAGGAAACCCCTGCAGCACAGGGAGACAAACTCCATACACACATGGAAGCAGCGTGAATCGAAACCCCAAACATGGCGTTGTGAGGCTAACTACTAACCACCATGAGCCTTCTGTATTAAACAGAAAAAAATAAACTTAAGATATCACTTCAATGTTCATTAGAGATTGATTGCTGTGTTCAATATATCGAAGTGATGCTATAGCCTCGAGGTAATGCTCAGGAGATTGTGTAAGGGAAGTAGCTAGAAACGTGTATGTATTAACATAAGCTACTAATGAACCTAGCATGCTACTGAAACCCCAACAGCATTTGGTTAAATTAGCTAGTACTGTTAATAATCAAGATGGTGATCACTGTCATCAATCGTTGTGTCAATTGCAGACATGTAAAAAAAATAATAATAATCCAGTTAATTATTACTACAGTATCAGTACTATAGTCAGTGTGTTTTGTACTCTATCTACCTCTTTTGACAGGGAACTAGAATAAAAATGTTTTTATCTTGATTGATTAGATTCTTGTTGTCCGTATTTTGTGTTGTTGCCATAGAGACCAGAATTTTTCCACTGAACATATATTTTATTAACAACTACCAGAATATGTGGAGAACTTCACCAAGTCTTCCATTACAAAAAATAAATGAACCCATCTTTAGGTTTATCTTTTTGCTTATGCTTATACAACTACTTCTTCATTTAATATATAGCTTGAGTTGAAAAATAACACTTGAGTTGGACTTTTCTGTACTTTTGCACTACAGAAAGAAATGGATGAGTAAACATTAGAGATCCAGTGAGAACACAGCTTCTTTGTAAGCAGCCTCTAGAGATACAGACTTATATTTTCTTCTCTGAGGTTCAGCTTCACCAATTCATAATTCTGTCCGACTGCAGAACAGCAGTACCCAATGCATCTTCCCTCACTCTTCCCCTCTGACCCTCCTGGGATGGAACCTCAAGAATAAACACAGATACTATTCTAGCCCTGGGAACATAACTAAGGGGGAAAATAGCTCTAGGGAAATACTGCCTGGGTGAATTAAAGAGGGATGCACACTCTGCCAGAGATCAGCTCAGTTGTGGACAGGGTTTGAGATTAACTTTTTCACTCAGAGGACAATCTGGCAACTAAATTTTTAAGTTATTCAGAACTTCTACTAGCCAAAACAAAAATATCATAAATAAGATAGATTATCGAGTCACAGTTATATTTATTATTATATATTTATTTCATATTATTACAAAACAACAAACACTCTTTTGAACAAATCAAACCTGGGGTCTGATAAAAAGCACTGATGGACAGAATAAGCCATGGTCTGCTAAAAACTGGAAGATAATGTACAGTAACACTGTTTTTAGTTCATCAAATTCTCAGATATCCTCAGAGCTCTCATCTTCAGAGTCATCCTCTGTGTTGCTAAGGAACTGCTGGGTTTTTTTGTTGTTGTTGGTTACCCCAGGCAAGCATCACCACATGACTATGTTTGTTGAATGACCTATTACCTTAGAAGCTAGGTCCTGTTCAAGTAAGCCAGATATGTGTAGATGCTGTGCAATTAGGCCATGTTTAATTCATATCGTGGCTCACAAGTACAGCATTTGTGCTAAAACTGCGCAGATTTCGCTTACATGACCTTCCTCTGATATTTTTTTTTACATGCTGCAGCCATCGATGCTTTGTCTCAAGGCGAAGGCCTGCAAAATGACAGAACATAACTTACAAATCATAACCCACCAAATTGGCTAGTGAGTTGACAACGTTACCTGCCATGGTTAATTTTCATCTACATTTGGAAGCTTGGTGGGTGTTAATTTCAAACCCTGGTTGTGGAGTGTAGGGTGTAGTAATGGAAGCGGGTGGAGACAATCATAAGAGGGAAGCCTAAACTCAAATCTCTGCAACATGAATGCAGAGGATAGGTATAGGTGAGCCAGCATACAATAGTGAACAGAGATGTTGGTTTCAAAACTTCTCTACACTGTATTTACTCAGTTGGTTCTGTTACCCTGAATGACTCATTTAAAATAATTTGTGTAGAATAATAAATTCTTTAATATGTAAAGAATAAAACACTTCAGGGCACACCATATTAAGAATTTTAAAATATGCAGCTTGTTATTGAGAAAGCAAAAAAAACACAATAAAGGCTCTCCTGTGGAGACTGTACTGACTGCTACTTACTGACCGTTACTTATTGACCATTACAAAGCACTGACACGCAAGACTCCTCCCATAAATGTTAAATAAATGTGTCCTTGAAGAAAGCTTCACCATGTCAATGATTATATATTTTTCTTTGCTAAATAACGGCACATTTTTAAAATCCATCCATTATTGAAGCTGAGAATAGAAAGAAACCACTGCTGTACTAACTACCAGCCTGACCAAGGAAAACGTCTGGAAAACATGCGTAACCCTGTTCCCTGAGAAGGGAATGAGATGTTGTGTGAAGCTCATGCAACATTGAGTTCCCTTTGAAAGGGAACAACAGCTGTTGATGACAGAAACATTATGAGAGCTGTGAAGAAAAACACCAAAACAAGTCATTAACATCACTAACAACCTCCACAGGGTAGGGGTGAAGGTATCACAATCCACCATTCAAAGAAGGCTTTGAGAGCAGAAATATAGAGGCCATACCACAAGATGCAAACTACTCATCAGCAGTAAGAATCAGAAAACCAGATTAGAATTCGCAAAGAAATACAGAAATGAGCTACAAAAGTACTGAAATCAAGATCTACCTCTACCAGTGATGGAAAGAACAGAGTATGGAGAAAGAAAGTATCTGCTCATCTGAGTATCTGATCCAAAACATACAAGCTCTTTTATGAAACATGGTGGAGGTAGGGTCATGGCTTGGGCTTGAGTGGCTGCTTCTTGAACAGGTTCACTGATCTCTATTGATAATGTAACTCATGATGTTAGCAGCAGAATGAATTCAGAAGTTTACAGAAAGACTCTGTCTGCCAATTTAAAGAGAAATGCATCCAAATTAAATCGGGAGGAACTTTATCATGTAGCAAGACAATGATCCAAAACACACAGTCAACACAACAAAGGACTTTATCAGGGGGAAAAAGTGGAAGGTCTGGCCACTACCTGAAGTGGAGAGTGAAGGGAGAAGCCCACAAAAACAAACAACAACTAAAAGAAGCTGCAGTCCAAACCTTAAAAGCACCACAACTTTGCATTCTTTTAATGCAACAGTTTAGTGATGTCAGTTAGTTGCCGACTTGATGCAGTTACTCCAAACAAGGGATATGCAACCAAATATTAAGTGTTATTTACTTTCATTTACTTTAAGACTATATGTTCCAATACTGCTGCTCCCAAAAAAAAAGGGTGTTGGTATTTTAGTGTTAAAGTTTTTGTTAATGAGACAAACCTGAGCCAAACCTGTAAAATAGTAAACTACTTTGTTCATCACTAACATTAGTGAAGTTACCTAGCTAAATGTATACACACAGTGCCCGAAAACCACATCCTTTTCTAATAATAAACAGTAACTTTAAAAAAAAAATAAAAAAATAGAAGTGCTAAGAAAGACTTTATTTTAAATGGTAAAATGTGGTTACATTAATAATTTGATCCAAATACTAATCAGTAGGACCACAAAACCAATCAATAGGAGTAATCTGTTTTAGTTTTTGTATTTTTTTAAAAACATGTTTTTGATATCAGGGCTACACTATTTGGTTAATTTTAGGATCATTTTCATGATCCTTCCATAATACCATGAAGGTAATAGACAGGACAAATTGTGTTTACTCGCGCATGCAGCCATCAGATCTGTTTTGCAAGCCACCATCAGCTGTATGCACATTGTATCGTCAGCTGCCTCTCTGCTTCTCCTCACTGTCAGAGGTTCAGGTGGAAGAATCTGATAGAGTGCTCAGAGAGTCAGAGAGGAAGCCAGGGGAGGAAATTAAGTCTGTCAGGTCAGTGTAGTCGCCTCTGCTAAACTTCATTTCTAACCTGCTGAGCCACTTGTAGAAAGCCAGAGCACGTTTTTCTTTGCAAGTCTTGTACAGGTTCACATCGTGCATGGTCCTTTAGCTTTATAATCCTGCCAGCTCTTTCACTATAACCAGACATGGTGAAACTCCTCTCCAAAGAACCACAGGCTCACTGAACTCACAAATATCTCTGAAGAGAAGGACAGTGTACCAAACAGGGTTATGACTGAGTACTTGTAACCATGGAGCCAAATTTCACCTGAACTAAAGAAAATTAATAACCTACAACAATCACATGACTGTAATAATGTCCATGACCTGAGTTTCCAGCAGGCAGTACATGTCTGTGGCCATTTCTAAAACATGTACTGTATTTCATTAGGTTCCACAATTAAATTGAGGTGTTTCGCCGATCTCTATATTTCGGCTATTTTCAGGCAAAACTGAACAAGCCATTTACATCACCTCTCCAGCACTGATGCAACTGCTACTTAACATCAGATATCATATAACCTAATACACTCTATGAGCAGTTGTAGGTTAAATTTCTAAAGTTTGTAGACTTTGTGTGAGAATCCTTATTAGGTTGAGAGAACAAACTCCAAGACAGAGCTGCATATCAAGAGCAGAAATTTATTGTGACAGGACAATGGGGTCTAAATATCCAGCATGCTGTAGCCTTTGAACAAACACATACATTTAGATTTAAATAAACCTTTACCTCTATGGGAAAACAAAAGAAGTGATAAAACCATACGCCATGTATCGGTGGTTCATACAAATTAACATAGTGATCACAGGGTTTGCATGTTTATTACAAGTTATTACAATGCTAATATATGTTAAGTTAGAAAATAACAGCTATATTTGAGAAAGGTGAATGATCAACCTATGTGCTTAAATCTAACTTTGTGTTTTACTGAGCTTTATGAAATTGATGTGAAATTAGCTAGCTAGCTATATGGCAGCTAGCTAACTAGCTCTTCCAGGGACCAGTTCTTTTGTTAGAATCCACTGCCACCTCATATCTGTGTGCGTATGTATGTATTTGTGTGTGTGTGTGTGTGTGTGTGTGTTTGTGTGTATTTTCATGGCCATATTACAGAGATGATATGAGAGTGTTCCACAACAATACTTCCAAGAATAGACAAATTATTATGCATACTTGAGATCCTCTGGTGGTTCTATATCTGGTCTGGGTGTCCCTGGATCAAAATAAGCTAGAAACCCTTGTTATAGAAACATCTATATCTTCTAACATCACTCTTGAGCCAGTCAAATGTTTTTGTTTTTTTAAATAAATTAATGAAAGAAGAAATTGCTCAAGCTGACTCTTCTGTTGCTATCAGGCTATTCATTCTACCCTTAGACAGGCTACGGGACTCAACACTAGATCTCTCTCTCTCTCTCTCTCTCTCTGAAAAAGAAGGACTGTAGTGAATGAGGGAATGCGTGTATGAGTAAGTGAGTGGATGGATGTCTGTGTATTCAGCTTCTGCAGCTCTGTCTTTGATTCAAACTGCCTGCTATAAAAGTGGTGGGAAACAGCGGCGAGGGAGGAAAATAATGAAGAAAGGATTATCATTCTAATAATCAGGAGCTCAATGGAAATGAGCATCATTGCTTCTGACATTGCATTTAACTGAGCCTTGGTGTGAAACAGCTCTTACATTATCCTCTCATTTCATTCTGACACACACACACGCACACACACACACACACACACACACACAAAAACATTCCTTCACACAGAGAACAAATTGCTCCTGACTACGATTCACTACTTGGATCTACACTGTATTATATTGTGGTCTGCGGTAAAAAAAAATAAAATAAAAAGAATAATTTTTAAAGGGGGGTCATACAGGCTATACGATAATCATATCACAATGCACAATCATTGTAGCAGTCTTCACAGTCCACAATATTTTATAAATCAGGGACAACAAAACTGTAATAATAATAATAATCAGAAGTAGAAGAAAAAGAAGAAGAAGAAGGAAAATAAATAAATAAATAAAACTAACACCTTATCAGAAGACCACAAGTTAGCACTATATAGTTCATTTAAAAGCCTTCTCTGTATATATAAATATTTGTTATATGTATTTACATTGCACTATGTGATGAGACACAGAGACTGAAACATTTGCACATTTGCATAGTATTTAGAAAGCTATGGCGTTTTGAGAAAGAAAATGCAGCCAGTGCAATCGGTTTGCTTGACAGTTCCACGCATTTATCATGTTATTATGAACCCAAAGCTACGAATCATTCTGGTGTTTTTTTTGTTTCTTCTATAATTTAAAAATAATACTCTGCTGATAACCCATAACAGTGTTTTAGTTAATATAACACAGCTAATAAAGTGAAGACAGCAATAGGGGATGGATGATGTAGGCTACACGGTTGACTGAGTAGCTGATAGGAAAGCCATCATTCCCAACGACACCACATTTCCTTGGAATTTATGGATGGCAGGAAGAGAACGCACCCAACAGGAAGACCTCACTTACAAGATGCAATCAAATAAGCAGTGACTCACTAGAGCCCGTTCAGACTGCATTCGCACTTCTCTCTGCTTACATATTCATTTATGGTGATCAAAGAAAACATTAGACCCACAATTTTATCTTTCATAATGCATATAATCGCTAAACAAGTATAATGGCTAATGGAATTATTGCTTCCACAATCATTAGGAGGTTTGTATCATTAAAAAGCCCCGAACCTCTTGTAATTTGCACAAGATTGTCTAGCTTTTTTAATCAGCCACAATTTCGACCCTTCTCTAAGCATCTGAAAGACGAAAGACAAAGCCAGTGTTAAATGCTGAGCGTGCTCCTTGGCTACTATCTGCCTTCATGAATCTTCCAGCCACTCAGTGGAAATTAATTAAATTCAGTGATTGGATAAAGTAATTAATTGGCAGTTGCCCAGATACTGAATCATGTTTGACAAAATAACAAAGAAATTGTCCATGCTGGTCTGATGGAGCTTTACTAATTTACATTCAGTCATATATTTGCTCATGGTGTTAACTGATCAGGGCATAGGCTGGAAGTAATTTCTATAAAATATAACAATGAAACATAATGAAACATTCATGTTCGTCTGCACATGGTTTTCATGACACAGTGTGAAATGAAATATCTTCACAATTCCACATGGTTGTGCCATGAACTAATGCTGAATACTTTTATTCAGTGAGACAAGGGGTATTTTCTTATGTTAGTTGTGCGTGTGTGTGGGAGGGGGGGGGGGGTGCGATGGGGGCTCAATTATGCCTCAATTAAGGAAAAAACAACAACGACCGACATTTAATATAAGCCATAAGAACTCGTTAATTGCAGATGTCAAAGCAATTATGCAGCAAAGACGGTAAATAAGGAAGGACGTGTGTCAACATTTTTATAAGATTATGCAAATAACTGACAAGAAGGCACAGGTAATTGTTTTCACACATGAAGCAGTAATTACTGCTGCAAGAGGGGAGTAGTGAAGACACAGACCAAACCGTTTGATACGGTATGAGACCCACTTAAGATCCATCACTGGCTATGCAGCAAGAGCTCATGTCAAGCTTCTTCCCACGGGCTCTTGTTGAAGAGTTGGCTAGCATCCATAATCAGACTGGCAGTGTATTTTTATTATGCAAGTTGTGAACTGGAGAATTCAGTCAGAGTAAGTGAGCTAATACAGAGACAAAGAGCTGACAGCAGAGCCAAAACATTGATATGATGGGGCATGTTGGAAAAACGCTAGTGAGGAAGAATAAGGATTTTTTAACGGGGGGGCACACACTAGAAAATCAATGAAGCAACAAGTTAGGAATGAAATTCTAAGGCTTAAGTCAGAAATAGCGCAGGTTGAGTTTAGGAGGAAAGGAAATAACCTGAGCTGCACTGCACTAGCCACATGCACTTTTGGCGCACATTAAATACCACTTCGTTCTTGAGATCCAGGCACAGATAAAGACACAACAGCACATTCGTTCGAAGAAAACAGAAAGCAGTCATCATGGTGATAACGCCTTAGGAAGAAAGTGGTAGGCTATTTACTGCGAGACAGAGAGCACTGCGTGCGTTACTGCGCTTTTGCGCGATCACAAACAACGGATCCGAGTCCCGCGCCTCATCCGCTCACACTGTAGTCCGCAAAACAGCACCGACAACTGCGTCCATCTTCCCCTGGATCCTAGCAAATGAAGTTTCATTAAATCCAGATTCACAATTCAGGCCGGATGTTTATTGCTGTTCTTTAAACATCCTGGAAAACTTCATACCGCACATATGAGCAGAAGAGACCACAATTTGCTTTGCTTACACAAATGTACTGCTCCGCAAAAACCTAAACCCAGCGACTGTCAGTTGGAACATTAGCTAACAGTTGAAGTAAAATAAAAACTTAAAAACCGCTTTCATTAATAATTACCTCTATTTTGTCCCTGTGTCCACGCCGCAGTCCGTGAGAGTCCACATGCGTAATCTCCGGGAAAGTTCAGCCAGCGGTTTGGTGCTTTCTCCCCCGATCTGTTTCTGGCTCCAGCTGTGCGGTCACTGAGTTTTGGTGGGGGTTTTCTTGTTGCTGTTGTTTTTGTTTTGTTTTTTGGTTTATGCTTCTGTATAAACGCTGCGCGTGTGAATGTTTGCTCTGCCTCCCTTCACCCTCCCTCTCCTGTGCTGCGCTGCATGGATGCGCACATTACATCCGTTCATCCCGAGGCGAGCAAACACTTGCCCGCGTGCCCTGCCTACTGTACCTATTATAATTAGCCTTTACGTAGAATGCTTCTATCTCTCCATCCCACTTCTCCAACTCCAACCCACACCCTGTCCGCTCCATCAGATCATTGAACCTGCATTATATATATATGTATGTATGTATGTGTATATATATATATATATATATATATATATATATATATAGAGAGAGAGAGAGAGAGAGAGAGAGAGAGAGAGAGAGTCTCCTATGCAATTTTTTTTTAAGTCAACTGCAATGAAACAACAATAAATAATTTACAAGCAAATACAACCCGTGCATTTAAGTTTGAGCTGCTATTTCCCAAGAGGAGGGGTTCAGTAATTGAAAAAACTGCGGACTAGCACGCACAGGCCGCAAGATTAATCGATATTTGCCTTCTCTGATTGCCAGGGTTCATGCTAGGAAGTATAATGGAATGCATAATGCAAACCTCCAATGACAACTGCTCTGTTTCCACATTCATCCGCCCCTCAGCCCCTCAGACCCCCAACCCCTCAGCCCCCTCCCCGTTTATGACAAATTACACAGCCTATAGGGGCAGAGCTGCAATTCAAAAAGTCCATCCGGCAAATACAATCAGTTCCCTTACTGCCCTCTGGCGGTGTTCACTACCCATAGTAGTAACAGCCCTAATAATAATAATAATAATAATAATCATCATCATCATCATCATCATCTTCATCAATATCATCATCATCATATTCAGAAATAACAAACATAGGAAAGAAAAATTTATTTCTTAGGAATTAGTGCTTAGTGGTTAGCACGTTTGCCTCACACCTCCAGGGTTGGAGATTCGATTCCTGCCACCCTATATGTTCAGAGATTGCAT
Organism: Ictalurus punctatus; assembly: GCF_001660625.3. Lineage (NCBI taxonomy): Eukaryota > Metazoa > Chordata > Actinopteri > Siluriformes > Ictaluridae > Ictalurus > Ictalurus punctatus. The sequence goes on from NC_030430.2 coordinate 15,193,762, forward strand.
GTTCTCCGTGTGCTTCAGGGATTCCCTCTGGGTACTCCGGTTTCCTCCACCAGTCCAAAGACATGCGTTGTAGGCTGACTGGCATCTCGAAATTGTCCGTAGTGCATGAATGGGTGTGTGTGTGAAAAGGTGTGCAATTGTTCCCTGCGATCGGTTAGCACCCTGTCCTGGGTGTCCCCTGCCTCATGCCCCAAGTCCCCTGGGACAGGCTCCAGGCCCCTCCTGCAACCCTGTGTAGTATAAGTGGTACAAAAAAAATGGATGGATAGATAATTAAAATAACTAAAGAGTTGCATTTTTTTTAATAGTAGCCTTTGACCATTCAAGAAGGTGGGGATGGTTCCAGTGGCCCTGAATAGATGAATAGATAGGTGCTTTGTAGAGAAATGGACAAATGAAGAAATGGGGGACGATCATGGAGTTAAATCATGTTGACACTCCTGGTGTAAGAAACTCTAAAATGATACCATGAAAAATGTTTTTGATCTGTTTTTAAAACTTTAAATGGTTTAGAAGGTGTATGTGGAGTATTGTGTGCTAATTTCAGGTCTTTGATGTGAGGAACAGAAGTTGTTTATCTTATACTTGACACTGGTAGTTCATTAAGAATCTTAAAACTCAATTTGGAAAAGAGGAATTCAGAGATGTGTCAAGGTGCCAAATCATTAACAGCTTTAAATACCAATTAAAAGGTTTTGAAATCGACTCTAAGTTAAAGAGGCAGCCTGTGGAGTGATGTTAAAACAGGAGTAATAAGCACAGTCTTCCTGATTGCAACATTGTAAACAAACTGTTCCCTATAATGTTTTAGTAAGAATTAAACCTATAAATAAAGCACATTAGGTGAGAAAAACTCATTCTAACTTTTTCTATTTAAGGACCAGACGTAGAAAAAAGAGAGCGCTGCAGGTCATAGATAATTTTTTAATAAGAAGTAAATAAAACTCTCAGACCAAAGTGTAGGGTGGGACAATATGATGATATAATGTCAATATTTTGGCAAATTGTGTTGCAATACACTCTTCTGAAAAATCACAAATATCACAATGTCTTTATAAATAATATTTTTTATATCAGTTAAAAACAGATTTACAGATTTTCCCTGTTTTTGCTATAATTTATTTATGCAGACATTAAAAAAAGTATGTTCAAACTCAGCTTTTCATAGTTTTTTATATGCAACATTATATACTCAGCAAAAAAAGAAACGTCCTCTCACATTCAACTGCTTTTATTTCTAGCAAATTTCTTAACACATTATTTGTATTAACATAAAAAGATTCAACAACTGAGACATAAACTGAACAAGTTTCACAGACTTAGACTTAGAAGAACAGAAATGGAATAATGAGTCCCTGAACAATGAGGGGGTCAATATTAAAAGTAACAGTCAGTATGTGGTGTGTCTGGCCTCCAGCTGCTTTAAGTACTTCACTGCATCTCATCCTCTTGGACTGCACCAGATTTGTCAGTTCTTGCTGTGAGATGTTACTACACTCTTCCACCAAGGCATTGGCAAGTTCTCGATCACGCCTGGGGGGGACACGTGGTTACATGTAATTTTCCACTGCGAGGATGATCAGCTGTCCTTCCTGTCTCCCTGTAGCACTGTCTTAGGCATCTTACATTACAGACATTGCAGTTTATTGCTCTGGCCACATCTGCAGTCCTCATGCCTCCCTGCAGCAGGTCTATGGCATGTTCATGTAGGTGAGCAGGAACCCTAGGCATCTTTCTTCTGGTGTTTTTCAGAGTCAGTAGAAAGGTCTCTTTAGTGTCTTAAGTTATTGTAACTGTGAGCGTAATTGCCTACCGCCTGTAAACTGTTCGTGTCTTAAGGACTGTTCTACAGGTGCATGTGCAATAATTGTGTTTGGTTCATGAACAAACATGAAAAACATAGTTTAAACCCTTTCCAATAAAGATCTGTAAAGCTTAACTAGATTTTACAAAATTATCTTTAAAATACAGACTCCTGAAAAAGGACATTTCTGTTTTTTGCTGAGTGTATATCATAATGCACATATAAGCAATATCGCACAAGCAGGAGTGAGGTTATCCTGAATATCACACAGAGTTTGAATGTTCTCCCCTTGCTTTAGGAGTTTCCTCCCCCAGTCCAAAGACATGCATTGTACGGTGGGTGAATATGTGTGCGATTGTGCCCTGTGATGCGGTGGCACCCATCCAGGGTGTTCCCTGCCTTGTGCCCTGAGTTCCCTGGTATAGGCTCCAGGCTCCCCCGTGACCCTGTGTAGGATAAGCAGATCCTAAAGATGCCAACCTCACTTTATAGCACAGAGGCTAGCTAGCCCACATTCATTTGTACATTTCTGGTAAAGGTGCTTCTGGTGAAATTGGTGTCCCTTCTTAATTTTCACATTCAAGTGACAATCTTTCACATTTTAAGGCAAAAATTATATTCACGAAAAGTATCATTTGCCCTGTCTGCTGATGTTACTAACACTACTGTAGTAACTGTGAAACTAGGAAGTGGAATTTTACAGAGTGATACACACAGTGAATCTTCCCAGTGTGGTTATAGGAAATATACAGTGGGCACTCTTGGACCGCCACTTGATCAATCAAATCGATTGATTGGGCAGCTGTGGCTGATTGGGTGGCTGTAGCTCAGGTGGTAGAGTGGGTTGTCCACTAATCGTAGGGTTGGCGGTTCAATTCCCGACCCACATGACTCCACATGCCTAAGTGTCCTTGGGCAAGACACTGAACCCCTTGTTGCTCCCAACGGCAAGTTAGTGCCTTGCATAGCAGCTCTGCTACCATTGGTGTGTGAATGGGTGAATGAGCCACAGTGTAAAGCACCTTGGATAAAAGCGCTACATAAGTGTGCCATTTACCAAATTAGTGGACTGGAACTAATTGTTGTATAAGATACAGTATTGTGATTTGATATTTTTGCCATATAGGCCATCTCTACTCAATAGTATCTTTCAGCAACTTCTTCTTGTTGGGTTGGTAATGTTTAAAAATGTATGGACTTTTCAGTGAACTTTTCAGAACGGACTTTTCAGAAAGTCAGTGTAGTGCCCCTTTAAAACTCAATCTTAGCTGCATATTTGAATTTTAAGGAGGACTTTTGACACTACATTTACATATTTTGTATCTTGATAAACAATTTTTTTCTTACAGTGTGACTGATACCTTTACAGTTTATTTAAGTAACCAGCTTAATAGATTTTTAATCATTTTTTGTTATATGTTTTCACAATAATGTATAAATAAAAGTTTAACAGATTTCACTCAGTGCTTAATAACAATTATAATGTGAACAGTTATGTATTCTGGACTGAAGAATTGCTGTTAAGTCGAGTGTAAATTCTTGCCTCTTTCCCATGCACACGTTTGGGGATGAATTTAATTATAAAGTTGTATCTCTGTCCTGAGCTGTGCAATCCCATAATTGTAGTAACAATTTTTGAACCTAGTTCGCATGAAAAGATTTGTTGGACTAACAGGGCTAGCTGCCAGATGTCTCACCTTCTGTTCTCACTCAGCACATGTGCTCCACACTTATGAAATGAAAGACTAATGAAACTGGTAATTGCTGAATTAAATGCTCATTTTCGTCTTGCTGAGAAAAGATGAATTTGGCCAGTGTACCTCAAATCTCTTGCAGTCACTTTCTATTTCTGCTGCTACTTGGATGCTACCATGTATATCCCAAAGGTTAGATGCTACAGTGCATACACAATATGGCCAAAAGTTTGTGGACACCTGACCATCACAACCATATGTGATTGTTGAACATCCCATTCCAGATTTGGTCTCCCTATTGCTGTTATATTAACCCCCACTCTTCTGGGAAGGCTTTTCACTAGATTTTGGCACATGGCTGTGGGGATTTTTTCTCATTCAGCCACAAGAACATTTAGTGAGATCAGGCGCTGATGTCAAATGAGGTGGTCTGGCACACAGTTGGTGTTCCAGTTCATTCCAAAGGTGTTCAGAGGGGTTGATGTCAGGGCTGTCTGCAGGCCACTCGAGTTCTTACATACCAACCTTGGAAAACCATGTCCTCATGGACCTCGGTTTGTGCACAGGCACATTATCATGCTGGAATATGTTTGGGCCTCTTAGTTCCAGTCAAAGCAATTGTAATGCTACACTATACAAAGACATTCTATACAACTGTGTGCTTCTAACTTTGTGGTTACAGTTTGGGGAAGAGCCACATATGGGTGTGTTGGTCAGGTGTCAACAAATTAGTGGCCATATTATGTATGTAACATCATTCATTTGTAATCATGTGAAAAGGGAGAAGATTTGGTGTTTAAAATGTTTCAAACCTTTTTCAACTTTTAAAATATTATAGCCTTCTGGAGGAATTTTTCTGTGAAGCACATGTCAAATGATTTTTATTCCAAAATGCAGGTGGAGGGAACATTAACTTTGGTAAATTAGCTAGCTAGTAGCATGTTCAGGGTAGGAAGAATCATGTCACACTTTAATACAAGACATCTTTTCTAAAATCAACACTTGAATGTAATGTGAGGTAAAATATTTTTCCTATATTGGATTCACATCAAAGCCATCCAAAATAAATGATAAACATTATTAATCCAGTAGATATATTTTCCCTTAGTTCCTGTTTTGATGATGGTGGTGGAATATACTGTGTAAGAAATCATTACAAAATCCCCACAACTGTTCAACTGGGTTGAGGACTAGTCAGACTATATGATATATCTTATCATTTTCATCCTCATCAAAACATTCTGTAAGTCCTCATACCTTGTGGATGGGAGCACTGTCATTATGGAACAGACCAATCCCATCTGGATAGAAATGTTTAATCATATTCATAGGATAAAGGTGATCAGACAGAAAAACTTTTTATTTATTTGCCATGAGTCTTCTCTGTAAGGGGACGAGTATGTATGTATATATATATATATATATATATATATATATATATATATATATACACACACACACACACACACACATCTCTGACCTATTGGCACCATATATAAAGATAAAAACAGTGGTCTAATTATAGAGCTTAAGTCATTCATTCATTCATTTATTCTTTCCTCATCAGCAGTAATGTTAACTTGTTGAGGGCCATGGTGCCTTAGAAAAATGTTTCTCTAATTAACATTGGAATGACAAGGTGACAGCTCCACGGTAGTTTTTTATGAGTCTGGTTTACTGTCTGTACAAAAAAGTCCATAGAGACCAATTTCGGTTTTAAGATGATTCAGATATATATTGACATCAATGATCTCCAAGCAGTATTTTAATGCAGAAGTACCACAGAGACTAAGACACATCAAGATTAATTGGCTCGCTGTACCCACAACGCTGCATGCACTTGGTCAATCCATTTAAGTAATTTGTTCGCTGTAACAAAAAGAACATATTACCAAGAGAGTGCAGATTTTTTGTGCCATCAAAACATATTCCTGGAAGGATCAAGACTTTACTTCCCAATTACTTCTAACCATACTCAATTCAGTTGTGCTTTGATACCTATATTCGCAAGTTTATACAATATCAAGCAATGAGAACAACTTAGTGAAATAATCAGATTTGCAGACATGCTAATGAGGGTAAGAAGAATGGAAATCACTATTCCTGGAAATCGAGCATGAACATAAACCTTCTTATTTGTCCTCAGGTCACTAAGCAGAAACAGAAGCACAACACATTTCTCTATGCTGTAAGCAAGACTGCCGAAACTCCAACTGCAAGCTAATTATTCCACAGTACCTCATTTAGGTTGTAATGAGAAAGCTCAAATTGCTCCAGCAGGCCATCATCAGAAAAAGGAGAAGGAATTCAACATAGCTGAATGAAACTTAGAGACTGACAGAAACAGAGAGAGAGCGAGAGAGAGAGAGAGAGAGAGAGAGAGAGAGAGAGAGGGAGAGAGAGTTTTACAAGCAGTTTGTTAAAAACAGTTATTTTAAAAAAAAAAAACACACTACATAATTTTATGAACTCATCATTAAGTACAGAACACATACCAGCATCACAACACCATTCAATCTTAAAAACATTGATTGCATTCATCAGTTTGTAATAATTGAAATCATCAAGAATTCTTCATTTGAACATCTTCTTAAAAACTGCTACAATGTGCTGTTCATTTCTCTGTTCTATTTACTTCTGGAAATGTAAATGACAAGTTTGGCTTGACTAACAATCAAGTTCATTGATTGACACTTACATTTCTTTAGTCTATTATATTTAAAACCCAGTATAAAACATTGTTTAAAAAAAAAAATAAAAAAATCTCAATTAATGAAAAAGTCTACGAGATCAAAGAGAGGAGAAAGTCTGTCACAATTTATAAAACAATGGAATATTGTTTCTCTCTTTGAACAGAAAGGACAATTATCATTTATAATGGGATTCATTTTTTGTCACAAAGCGTTAGCAGCTATGGCACCATGTAAAATTCTCCACTGAAGATCACCTGCCCTTTTAGTCAATGGTGGTTTGTACTCTCCATTCTGGTTTAATTTCCTCTACCACTCCCAGTCTGTCTCTCCACACCACATCAGCTCTGTCTTTTAACGTATGTTTATTAATTATCTTCACAATGCATCTGTATAGCACCTTTCCTTTAACTGTACAAAAATTAACATTCAGTTTTATTCAAACACAACAGTACACTATTGTAAATAGAATTTTCAAGATTAGGTATAATTCTGATGTCTGGAAAAAGTCATTCGCATCAGGGGAAATATGACCCATACTGTATCTCCCGAGTAGAGCTTTTTCTGTGGAGTTTAAAATCCCATCCAGTTTGTCTAGAAATGTTCTAGCAAATCTCACTGATCTATCCCCGGATATGCAGCTACAGTTTCTGCTTTTTTTTAGTCCAGGTCCTGCTTTGTCGACAATATCTTCCTATTGTAGCAATTTCTTTGACACAAGTCCGGTAGCCCTGGAATGCCATCTCCTGACACATCAAAGTGACCCCCAAAAACCACAGGTTCCTCAAGTAACCAAAAAAGAGATGTAGCCGACTCTGTCCACTGACGTTTAAAAAGTCTCCACACTTTAAAATGACTTTTATAAAAAAGAGGGAAATCCAGTAAAATCAAGAAAATTATGATCCATTAAGAACAGCAGCAGCATGGAGTCCCAATCCGTTCACCCCACTTAAAATGCTTTGTGATAGTGGTTTCCACACTAGACTATGAGGTCCCATCAGTACTCTGAAAGAACTATAGATGATAAATTGCTCCTCTGCTGACAAGATTAACCAAACCCTGACCCCCTTCATCTCTTGGCAGGAAAAGAACAATTTGAGGTGTCCAGTGCAAATTGGCCCAGAAAAAATTAACCCACTCTCCTTGAAGCTTTGGTAAAAGTCCAACAGGCGGCTCTAGACAGGCAAGTTTATGCCATAGAGAGGATCCCACCAGATTATTGATTATAAGTGTACAACCTTTATAAGACGGTTGTGGAAGTAGCCATTTCCACTTTTGTAAATGTCCTTTGATTTTTTTTCAATCATATAATCATTATTACCTAAATAAATAAATAAATAAATAAATAAATTCCAAGGTATTTTAATCCACCTTTCTTCCAGTTTAAACCTCCAGGTAAATTGGGAGGTCCTCTATTCCAATCACCTATTAAAAGGGCCTCACTTTTTTCCCCAGTTGACAAAATTTTATCCCATGATGCTGAGTTAGACTATCACAACTCCTAACACCTTGAGAACTATCTTTAACAAAAAAACTACTCTTTTCCAGCAAGTAACACACAAAAAAAATCATTTAAAAAAAACACACAAAAAAGTTAGAAAGAAAACCTACTCAGACTCACCACATGCTCCATTCACTCAATAAATTCTCGCACATGCGCAATGAGAGAGTGAGATTTAGAGAGAGAGGGAGAGAGTGAGAGAGAGAAAGATGGTGTAATGAAAACACTGCAAGGAATTGTTGTATTGTATTGCGAAAATACAATTATGTTGGAGTACAAGGTGAACTACATGTCTCAGGTGAAACACATTACATTTTGTATTATTTCGGTCATAGGTCATTTCTACTGCCATACAGATAGAGGTGGAAACATTGAAAAGAATACAGAACTGGTTTTGGGCCTCAATTTCTATCTAAGAAATGTTTTTGGTATGCATGGTTTATGGCAGGGGTTCCCAAACACTTTGCAGCCAGGAATCCATTACTATAGATTTATTTCCAATATTTAAATTAGAGATGCACCGATGTATCGGCCGATAACCGGTATCGGCCGATTAGGGCAATTTCCACGCTATCTGCCATTGGCTGTGAGTTTAAAAACATCCGATGATCAGGGCCGATTATATCCAGTCAATCAACAGAGGGTGGATAAACACATCAATTTCATGCTGTGTGTAAAAAAAAGATGTCTCTTTTGTGGAATGATGATAAAACTGCAGTTTGTAAGCTCTGTAATCTCTGCACCGCTAAAGTTTTACACCGGACGCTGCAGCAGTGAAGCGGGAGTTTCGGCGTGGAGTCAATTTTTTATTTTTTTTTGCCATGCTGCTCACAGTGAATTAAAGCGCCAGTACACCGCTGAAAGATTTAAATGAAGATGAGTAGAAAAAAGGATTTATTGCACAGAAAAAATATATTTGTAGCGGAGTATAGCTCATATCTATATAGTTCATGTCTATATAGTTCATAATGTTCATTTTTAAAATGTTTATATTATATATTACCAGTTTGATGTTCACTGATGAAGTAGAAATGCTTTTGTTTGTGGTGAGTAAATGTGAGACTAACAGGAGGATTTTTAGAATTCAGTCAATTAATTCTGTTAATATGAATTAATAACATTCAATAAGTTAAGAAATCTTACTTTAATCTTCAGAATTTAGTTCATGTGTTAATGTTAATTAGAGCAATGTGTTTTCTGTTTATGAGACCAGTTATTGTGAAACAACTTGTTGAAATGGAGATAATAAAGTTTTTATTTGTATTTCTTTCAGAATTGTGGAATTAATTATTAATTTAAAAGAAGGCATAAAAGGCGGAATTATCAGTATCGGCCGATATCACTCTGAATAATCGGATATCGTATCGGCTGAGAAATTTAGTATAGGTGCATCTCTAATTTAAATGTGCATAATAATATTCTGTCTAGCCATAGACACAGTTTTAGACAACTGTAAAGATGGCAGAATCTCTCCAGCAAAATATTCTCATAAAAAAAAACCACTCTCAGAGTCCCAGTGTTTTGATGCCAAAAAGGGGGACTTTATTAACAAGGTAACAAAGTTAAGTTAGTCTATGGAATAATTACCAGACTCAATTTCTGAACGCTCTTTTACACAGTTTCAAAACACTTATCTCTTCAGGTGGGGCTCTCCATGAATTTTTCTAAACCAAAACACATGGTCTCTTACTCTTTTTTAATGGTTATGCAAGAGTAGCCAGTTTGTTTAAATATATAATCACAATTGTTTATATTTAAGTCTCAACCACAATAACAGTAATAGTAGATCAACGTGTTCTTTTATTAACACACAAGTACTTTTTCATAGCTTATAAATTGATTACACATAATTGGATTATATTTTGATTAATGAAAAGATTCCATATCAACTGTCTTGAAGGTTCTTGTAAACAATCCTTCTCACTGTAAGATGTTGAATTTTCAAGTTGTTTGGAGATGGCCTTATAACCCTTCCCAGATTGGTGAGTAGTAGCAATTGCTTCTCTGAGATCATGGCTGATGTCTTTTCTTCTTGGCCTTATGTAGAAACACACTTGAGTGCTCCAGAACACCAAATTGCCAAAAGTTTTGCCTTTATAGAGATAGTCACACTTCCTGATCATTAACTAATCTTGTTAGTTTAGTAACATTAGTAACACCTGGCTGCTAATTACTTTCTTAATGACTATGGAAGTAGGAAGTGTGTACTTATATTTTCCCAGCTGGTATCAGAATGTTGGTTTAAAACCATGAGAAATAATTCTATGTTAATTCTCATTTAAATAGAACAACTCTGGAAACTAAAACATGCTACAGTTTTTTTTTGTTGTTGTTGTTTTTTTGTTGTTGGGAAAAGCAGTGTAATCTAACAATTAATGGGTTCATTAAGCATAATATAATTCACAAATAATTACATCATGGTCCTTGATGATTTTCTTTTATTCTTAGCATCGCTTTTGGATGAACTATTCATTAAGACATTTGTGGCAACTGCAAGAGTGATGAACCGATCAACCACTCATTAACTTCTCAACTGGTCCATGAATGGGCCATTAAAGCCTTTTATTTTTTTATTCTTTAGTATTCTTCTGGTATTATCCACCATTAAACTATTATTTTATTCAAAGACATCTATCTTTATAAATCTTTTCTCCCTTTCCATCCAAAGGCATGAATGCATTCTGTAAAAGGCTAAAGGTTGCATGATTCGAATTCATTTTATTTTGATTTAGTCAAGATTTAAATATCAAATATTTCACTATACAACAAGTTCATCCTATCACCATCTATGATTTCAGTAACAATCTATTATTCTCTTTCATGTTAATAGTGACACATTGATTTCTTTCTCCAACATATGGTCGTCATGAGTGCCGGAAACCGTCTGCTCTCACCAAACAGTGATGACCACTAGATGGCAGACGTCACTAAATAAAGTCTTCATATCAACCACCAATAAATAAGTAGGTTTAAAAAATATGTAACTGCAATACAGATAAAGATGTTCAGGCATTTTATGTAAACCATGTATACATGCACACCACAACATAAGGTCTGAGTAATTAGTTTTTTGTTCGTAAAGGACTACACCAACACTTTTCAACCTAATTTCCATCTATTGCATCTGTATTGTATGTACAATTACTGCAGGCAGGAATTTTGACACATTTCCTTGTACTGTTTACTGACTGCCTCAACAAATGCCCTTTATTTAGACTTTCATTATTTCAGGGTTTTACAGGAATTAATTATTTCCTTCCTGTTCCACAAATGTCCCCAAAACTTGATTCCTTTGATTTAAAAATAATAATAATAAAAAATTGCCAGGATAAACATCTCTTGCACTTTAATTCTGTCTAAATCAATTAAATTATCCTGATAGGTGTGTCAGATTACAATATGACTTTGACTTTTCAAACTGTTTTGCCAAATAGCAACCACGATTAATTAATGAACATTTATTCAATGTATTACATCCAAAAGTGAAATAAACAATGAACTGCAAAAAGATACAAAGAGACAACGATATAAAAATGGCCATCATAATCAAAACCAGCATTACAATTTAATTTCCCTGTTTATTATTTTACAAATGTTGTGACCTCTGAATGACTACTGAATGCAAAATGTAATTCAGATTAATTTTTTTTTAAATTTTGTACCAATAGCCACCTACCAGTGCAAGTCTCAAAAATAATATTCAGAGCATCTCTGGCTCTCTGGAGGTGTTATGCTGTGCCAGTGGCGCATGATAAAATTCAATCAATGCAATACTGATGTGCTGTGACAGCAATAAGAACCTCAGGCTAGCATGACCAACACTCCAAACATCTGCCAACTACTCAGGAACAGGAGGAAATGGGTGGCAGTTGATGCTGAAAATTCAATGTATGTTATACAGACACATTTCTCCTCATCATGTACCAAAGCTGTCAGGATAGTTTAGGGAAAAAAAACAAAGATGATCTATGAAACCTCAGGAAACGGTTCTTCAGGAGAAAGAAGCAGTGAGGGAAAGGGTGAAAGTGTGTAGACTGTAAGTGAAATGGATGTGAAGATATAAAGAGGATGCCAGAAGGGATTAAAGCAAATACACACACATGCACACACAGAGAGAGAGAGAGAGAGAGAGAGAGAGAGAGAGAGAGAGAGAGAGAGAGAGAGATTATTTGGATTCAGCAGGAGGGAGACAAAGCTGGGTTCAGAGATTAGTACATGTTTTACTGCTCTGTGTATTAATTTAGAAGATGGATATGTGTCTCATATGGAACACAAGCTGAAGAGGACTACTCTGTGGACAGTGACTGATTTGGATTAGAATAATCTTTAACTCTTTTTTTTTTTTAAGTATTAATAAGAAATGAACAGTGGAGCAACCAAAACGTCACTGTTTGATCCTCACTTTGACTGTATTTTGTGAGTACTGCTAAGTATATATTATTCTGGTCTAAAAGTGCATATTACATATTGTATTATGCATATTGGGATTGCCATTTGGAAATATCGCAATCTGGGACATACATAGATTTTAAAAAATTTTGTTCATCCAAGATTCTAGATTCTCTATTGTATTATTGGTCCGTGGAAGCAGAATGACCTCTACAGCTTGGTTAGTTCTGACTGCTTTCTGGTTCCACTTGTCTGATGCTAACTGTCCTCCAGGGTGCCTGTGTACCTCGGACATTGTAAACTGTGGTTCTGTGGGTATGGAGAGATTTCCTTCTATATTACCCCCCACCACTTCCATCCTGGACCTCAGCCATAATAGGCTCAAATGGCTGGCACCAGGCACCTTCCATGGACTGGCCAGGCTGAATTTTCTGTGCATGTCTCATAACCAAATCTCTCTGCTCAGCCCCGCAGCCTTCCACAACACCAGCACTCTACACCACCTTGACCTCTCATCCAACAGACTGCAGATGGTGGGGAGACACCCTTTCCAAGACCTGCTGGGGTTGGAAGAATTACTACTCTACAACAACCGCATCACGCATGTGGAGAGCAATGCTCTAATGGGACTGAGCAACCTCAAGAAGGTTTACCTGAGCCTCAACCAGATTACAGACTTCCCCTTTTTCTCCTTCCGTAATCACAGCCATCCTAAGCTGGTCACTCTGGACCTCTCCTCTAACCGCATATCACGACTACCTCTGGACGATATTGTTCTGTTGCCTTTGACTGTACAGAGAGGCTTGTTCATCCATAATAACAGCTTGGAATGCGACTGTTCCACATATCGCATGTTTTGGCACTGGGAGAAGGAGGGTTATGAAGCTGTGAGAGATTTTAAGGATGAATATTCATGCCGGATGTTTGGAGAACCACTCATCTCCATCAACTTCCTCAACAGCCCTTGCATTTTTGAAAACTGTACTACTGAAAAGACGATTTCTTTAATCTCCCCCAAGGCTGACATGATAGTCTATGAGGGGGATCAAGTCAGACTAGATTGTACTGGTACACTCAGTAATGTGGTTCTCTCTTACTCTTGGGTTATTCCTCACCAACATAACATGACTTATTTGATTCAGAATGGTACTCTGCGGCTGAACAAAGATGGTAGTCTGGAGATCCTATCTGTCCAGCTGAGGGACTCTGGAATCTACCGCTGCCTAACTGTGGACACGGTCAGGATGATTAACGAAACCCGTGAGGTGAACCTAACTGTAGGTCCTCAGCGTTTGCGAACAGAGCCTTTCAGCACAGGATACACCACCCTGCTGAGTTGCACCATCACTCTCTCGCTCATACTCGTGTATCTTTATTTAACCCCTTGTCGCTGTGGCTGCTGCAGAGCCCCACCGACCTCACCAACAATCTCTAACTTTGGGGAGGACCACCAGTCTCTGGCATTCATATTTGGGGTTTCCCCAACTGCAAGCCAGAAGGTGATGGATAAGTCCAACCCTGATAAGCATTTGGTGTTCCTTGAGCCGCTCGTGGAAGAAACAAATGGGCACCTTGCAACAGATTTGAAAGCTGACTAAAAGAATGTGAGGATCATATGCATCACATAGCTACAAGCACAGCATTTTTCAGGTTTTGTGTATGTTCTTGGAAAGGTCTGATAATCTTACAATTAGGTATGCAAATGTTGGAAAACTAAAATGTTTTTTGTTTTAGACTGCATTTCTATATCCCTATAAAACAGTTCAGAATGAGCGCTGATAAACAGCTATGACTGTTGAATGTGTCTATGAATGCAGAAAAGGACACTTTAAATATTACTACTTTCTGTTATTCCTCTAGCTTATTCCCTGGTATGAATTTCCATTACAAACATCCATGTTTCTATGAAAGTGTCAAACTGTGTGAAGCAGAGGGATATATATTGCTTAAGGTTTTGATGAAATAGTCTTTGACTGGCACATGGCAGTGTAGGAGTGAATATATGGCAAACAAAATAACCACTAGGGATAATCCTCTTAATCGTATGCTTTGAACATTTTGGCACCAATATAGTATGATTGTATGGAATCACACCAGCACAGGTCCCTAACTGGGGACAGGCATGGGATGATGTGTTGTTATCTTGTCATTTAATGGTGAATCAGATGAGAACCTTAAAGCAAAACTCTTCATAACCATGCTTGTGAACAAATCAGACAAGCACATGAAAATGAATCTAAAACCCGTCTTGTCTCATATTAACTAAATTTTCCGATGACCTAATGTACTCAGATATCATTTAATATCTTAAATGAATCTTTAAAAGATTCTGAAGTTCAGTAACTATGTATTCTAGAGAGCCTGCTCAGACTCTTCTGCCTATTTTTCCAATAAACTGGAGGATAAAAATCAGCCAATTGCACTGACACAACCGTGCTGACTGATCTTTGCAATAACATAGCCAACTGCTGTTTTATAACGTGAATATGCTATAGCATGGGATTAAATTATTCCTGTCCCTCCTACACCACAAGTGACAATATGCACAAAACACAAACTGAAAGAGAAGCCTACACACACACACACACACACACACACACACACACACACACACCATCAATAAAGATAAAGCACTTTAGATTCTCTGTTAAAGTCCGATTAGTCATGTCTCATTTATTCCTATAGCTTTAGTTATGCCCCTTGACAACATTGTTTGAGTACCTTTGTTATTAGAGTTTGTAGGTTTGATTTAATTAGTTTTGTTTAGGTCAGTCAAGTGTTTAGCATCATTTGCTGCTGGCTTATGTTGTGATTTGTCACCATGGAATCAATGTCTTTGAAGCTGATATTTGGCAAGCATGCAGAGACAAAGCTGTACTTAGTTACATAACAGTCTTGCTCATAGACCCCTTCCCACACACACACTTCATGCATTGCATTGCAGGGATGAACAGATTATCTGAGCAGAGACACGAACAGGTCAGGATTTATCGGATTACTCCCAGGAGAAAGTGGGTGTTTGACCATTTTCAAGTTTTGCTTTATGCTCTTTCTATTCTCTCAAATGTCACAAAATGAAAGTGCAGATAAAAGTGAGCTGGGCATCTACTCGTATGTAAATCATGCAAATACAGGTGAGAAGTTTCATAGTAGCAAAAGCCGGTTTTACACTGTGAGCTTTCGGCATTCTTTCACAATTAACCGTTGCTACACTGGATAATACAAATAAAACCTTGGCCAAATTCTGTAACCAACTGTGAGAGTGTTTTCCATATCAGATTATGCAATGAAGATATTATTGAAATATACTTGCAATTAAAGAAAAACTATTACCTTCTGCTTAGTGTTAATTCTACATCTAGAGAAAACATTTAAAATTCTGCATACATGGATTTTTGAACTATTAGTAACTGAATAAAAGAGGAGATTGAAAGGCATTTTCTCTGCGGTCACGATTCAACAAACCGCTCCTTTTAAATTCCACATTTTGCTTAAGTATTGCTATTGGCAGTACTGTATGTGTAGTTGTTCCATGAGTTGCATGTCATCCTATGTTGCTCTTCTATTGGTTACATTTGTCTCAATTTGCATACACCATCCTGCAGGGAATGTAGTTCTTGTGAAAGGATTTTTAAAGTGTCATGCAGGAATTGTGCAGGTATTACAAAATCCCACAGGTTTCAGCCCAGATGTACATAAAATATTCTGCCAGGAGTGTAATATGTCCTGTAGTAATTCTTAAAACCTGCACAAATAATTAAAAGTTCATGAAAGAGTCCCGCAAGCCATTGCATGGCTTTAAGCAGTTATTTAGCATACATGATTATTTACTGTGTCCACACTGAGAAATACAGCCTAATGCAATATAGTAGAAAAGATCTGATATGATGTACAGTACTATATTTGCTGAACAAATGTATTTGCTGAACAAATGTCCCATCGTGCACAACTAATAAGAATTTGTCTGCTGTACCTCTTCTGTCTCTGTCTCAAAATGTTAGACCTTACTGTTACTGTGCAGTAAATTAAAGTGAAAAATACACACATCTCAAACGATACTGCTTGATCCAATGTGTATGCTTGATGTCATTTAACTTAAGTACAAAACAGATATTTGAATTAAACAAATCCCTCCACATCCCTCCAAAACACATCCCCTAGTAGTGCGCGTTCTGAGGCCCTCTGGAGGCTGTATGCCCTTCAATTCATATGCCAAGGTTATAGCTTCCACAAGCCAATGAGAAAGGCATTGCTTAGAAATGAAGAGCTGACCACTCCCTCCTGAAAAGGGAGGGCACTCATCCTGAAGGGCACGCACAGAACACAGAGGATTCAACCTCCGATCCTCCGCAGGAGGTGGGTGAAAAACGGAAAACTCAATCACCTCACAGGTGAATGCTGGGAAGCATTTAGGCATAAAGGCAGGGTAGTGCCTAAGAACAACCTTATCTCCACTGAGAGAGAATTTAGTGCACGAGGAATGAACAGTGTGCGTATGTAAATCACTGACATGTTTGGCTGAAGCCAGGACCAGGGTCTTCAAGGACAGAAGTTTAGGGGAAATGTCTCCCAGGGGCTCAAAAGGTTGTTCAGACAGAGCCTCCAGCACCATGGAGAGGTCCCACTCGGGAATGGCTCTTCTAGTGACTGGAATGGTGTGGCAAGCGCCATTCTTGATACATAGAGTTACTGCAAGCAAGGGATATGAAACCAAATATTAAGTGTTGTTTACTTTAATTTAATTTGACTATCTGTGCCTAAACTTTTGCTCACCTAAATATTGGGTGGTCTGTCACCAAAGGTGGTGTGTTCTAAGTTGTTTAACACATCAGGAATATATCAGGAAACAAAAGCTGAGATTCTGATCTATCGTCTCATTCATTCTTTTTTTCCAACCCAAATGCCTTCAGTGTATAGTAAAAACAAATTAATTCAGCCTGCTGTTTGAATACTTTCAGAGGGAACTGTATGGCTGGAGTGAAAAACAGAATCAGAAGCACAGATTTACACTATATGGGCAAAACTTTGTAGACATCAGACCATCACACCTATAGGTGGGCCTTCCTCAAACTTCTGCCACAAAATTGGAAGCACACAACTATCTAGAATGTCTTTGTATGCATTAAGAATTCTTTCATTGGAACCAAGAGGCTCAAATGTGTTCCAGTATGAAAATGCCTATGCACAAAGTAAGGTAGATAAAGGCAGGGTTTGCCAAGGTTGGAGTGGGTGGCCTGCACAGAGCCATGACCGCAACCCTACTGAACACCGTCGAGATGAATTGGATCGCTGACTGCATTCCAGGCCTGTTCGCCCAACATCAACGTCTGACCTCACTTAAGCTCTTGTGGCTGAATGAGCACAAATCCCCAGAGTCACTGTTCAAAATCTAGAGGAAAGCCTTTCCAGAATAGTGGAGACTGTTATAGTAGGGGGACCAGCACTGTGTTATTGCCTATGGTTTTGGAATGGGCACAGGTGTGTGATAGGCAGGTGTCCACATACATTTGGCCATACAGTGTAAGTGCATAGTGGGATTATATTGGTGGCATCTTCATAGAAGCAAGATGTTTCCTGCTGTGTTTTAACATTAGTTCAGGTTGCGCTATGTGCTTTTAGTAGCCACATGCTGTCTATCAGACCATGCCAGTCCTATTGAGAAGTCCCTGAAGATCTAAATGACAGCTATTGAAACTTTTTTTCAAATAACTTCTCCAGTGCATAGCTCTTTGAGTTTTCCAGATGAGCGCTTAAGTACAACAACGAATAAAATGTGTAATGCTGCTCTGAATCACTCTCATGCAGACATGAACTTTTCTTTTCTTCAAAAAACTAGTGCTGATTACTCATTCATTTGCAAACACGTAGATTTAGTTGAACACATACAAGAGGCAATATATTGATAAAATGAAGACACAAACTGTCTCCCCACTTAAGAGAAATTTATAAAACAGAGCAGTTATATTCCAAACCTACAAAAGTGTAAGATTAAAAAATACATCCAAATAAAACAAAATCATCTCTGCATGGTGAAACTTAATTCCAATTCTGCCACATTCCTCCAAACCGAGAGGAAAAGCTGCCCTCTTTTGGTCAGACAGCAGAAGTGTGCGGGATTCAACAGCCTCAATACGATATCTGTAAACAAACAATGCTTTGAAATGTATTAACATAAATATAAATAAAAGAATCTCAGGGTAATATACTCAACACAATATGTTTGATACAACCTTGTTTAATAGAACATTTGTACAACCAAGAATGTAAAAAAACAAAACAAAACAAAACAAAAGCAGCTAAAATGAAGAGTGATTCACTTTTTTCTTTTTAAAAAAATATTGTCTGCGTTTGCCCCTTGTTCACAAACCATTTTGAAAATTATAACACAAAAAAAAACATTGAAAGGCAATTACATTTCTTGGCGATATAAATATAGTGGTCTGAACAAGGTTTCAAACAACTCATTAAAGAAGAGCATTTTTGAGTTACACAATCCTGGTCGCAGTCTGATTTGTTGATCTAATGGTACAAAACCAATTCTTTCTCTTTTTTTCCTTAAATTTAAATGTGCTCTTCATGTTGACTATATACATTCTGTATGGCAGTAGTCTGTAAGTACTGACTGCTCCCAACCTTTTAGTAAGTGTAGTCTGAGTAGTAATCCTTTGGAGGACCATAGCCCCGGTTACAGTGCGTTCCTCCCCACATTGACCCTCTGCCCGGTCTGGACCTCATGGGCATGGGGGGCATTCCTCTACCTCTGAAGCCTCCACGTCTGATGTCCATAAGCCCTGGAATGGGCCCTCGGGGGCCAAACATGCGGTTCCCACTGTGTGGGATCGGCCCGTGTGGCCCTCCTCGGCATGCAGGACGCATCGTGACTCCAGGCCGGGGTAGGAGCCCTCTGGGGTTGCAAGGCATGCCCCCTCCAGACATGCCTCGGACATGTGTCATGCCTCGGGCATGTGTCATGCCACCTCTGTGGCTCTCTGTGCAAGAGTCTACTGATGTCCTACTCCCCTGACTGCAGGGCATTACACTGCCCGATGTGTTGCTTTTCTCAGTCCCTCCATCCTGGTACTGTAATGAGGAAGGCGGTGTGCCAGACGTACTTCCATCAACTTTATTATTAAGAGTCAAACCCTCGCCAGGCCCTATGCATAATCCTTCAGTTGATGCTGCACCTTCATTCTTCCCAAAAGGTGCTGTGTTCCCCCCCGAAGCATAGCTATTCTGTGCCCTTGTTGGAGGTGCCCAGTTATACATGGGTGGCACAGGGGGTGTGGGTATGGGCCCAGGGAATACAGGACCATCTGGGTAGCTGGGCATAGTGCAAGGTATAGAGGAGGAAGAAGAGGAAGCGAGGACAGGAGGTTCCATGGCTTTAGTCTGTGTATCTTGAGAGCCAGGCAAAAATGGCTGACTGTCATCAAGAGACTGAGTTTGAGCCTGAGGCAAGGGTTGAGAGCAGGACAGCCCATCCGGAACTATGTCCTCCCTGCAGGAGGTTTGGGACAGGCCCGGGGGAGCAGTGTTAGCAGGTGGGTTCACACAAGAAGAGTTGGGGTTAGCCTGATTAGCAGTTTGGGACAGGGGGACAGTGCTGGCAGGGGTTACACTCATGCTGCTCACTTGGCTGTACTCCTGTCCTTGCAAAGTTGAGCATGCAGGTGAAGAATAGGTAGAGCTCATGTGATAGCCTGGAGAACCGGAATAGGGGCTCCACTGTGCTGAGTTGGGGTACAAGTAGCTCTGGTGGGGGTTCACACCAAAACCAACCAAGTTGTCCTCCCCCCCAGGCATGGATGTTCCAGCCTGCTTAGTAGCTTTATACTGTGAGATGGCCGCCTTGAGAACATTGTAATCCACAGAACAAGAGGACAGAGGGACTGTTTTATGTGGGTCAGAGAGAGGGGGCAGAATGTCCTCGCTCACAGGTTGAAGAGGTAGAGTGGCCTGCTTCTCCACTGCCCTGTCCTCCGCTTGCATGGTTGCATCCTCATCCGAGTCTAGGGACATGTCCTCCTCATCCATGCACGAATCTGGCTCTGCTGGAGATGAAAGACAATGATAGCAACTTACTTTCAAGAAAAAAGAAGAAAAAAAAAGAAAGAAAGAAAAAAAGCACAAACACACACACACACACATCACATAAACTGTTAAATTCTGGAATATTGATATTATAAATTAGGCCAATTGTAGGCTTGAAGAAAGATAAATAAAAATGTGAAGTAGGGTTGTGTAATTAACTGGATTTTAACATAACTGTGAATTCAATATGTGGCAAAATAGCTGTGATTTAGCCATTACTGCGCAACTCTAATCTGAAGTGTGAATGTTGGAGGGGGTTCCAGAGAAAAGGTGATACGCTGGAGGTACAAAAGAAAGAAAAGGAGAACAATGGAATAAATCAAAACAAAGCAAGTTAGATCTGCTTTCAGAAAATAATAAAGCAATTAAAATATTCATTGTGGGATTAAATGCTTCCTTAACCACAAAGTACACACCGTGGCGGTTACCTGGAGCCGGAACAATGGGCAGTGAGTCTTCAGCTTGAGTCCTGCATATCAGGCTCTCGAAGTCTCTCATGATGTCATTCAAGCTAGTTGTGATGATCCCATTACTAGAGAACTTGGTCACATCAAAGGACTTATCTGTTAAAAAAAAGAAAAAAAAAGAAAGAAAAGGGAAGATGCATCATGCTCTAACTCCTTTGACAGCATTAATAAGTAAAACTAAATAGAGGGATAAACAGGCATGGGGTAATTAAACAGGATTAAAGACTATTAGTCGCTCCAGGATTTTGCGATCGCAGATTAATGCAAAATCAAAGAAACACTGCAATTTTAGCAATTTTTCAAAATTACTGCAGATTTTCCACAGACTTGGTCCAAGACGCGTCATGTGACGTCATCACAACATGCAGCCAAAGCCACCTTCAATGCACGTGCGTTGATTATAAGTACAGCTAAAAGGTCTCATTTACCAGCAAAAGACCATGCAAAACTATGTTGTGCAACTGCAATTTCACCAATTCACCTTTTTTTGCACTGCCAATTTCGAAAAAAGTCGTAGCAAAATCAAGCATTTTTGGCCGTAGCAATCACAAAATACCTCAGCGAAATCCTGTACGGACTGAGTCTATTGCTGTTTGAGTGTACCTGTGAGGAAGATGACGTGTCTGAGCTGTGTGTGCTGAGCCTGTAACTTCACCAAACAGTCCAGATCTGGAGCTTGTCTTGATGGAGCATCACACTCGTGGTAAGGCAAGAATTCCACCAGGTGCTTCTTTTGATAAGTTGTCAGCAGATTTAACAGATCCAGAGCGCCGCTGTTTGACCTGTAAGAGCAGAGGAAGAGCATTAGTCTGAGACGGACAGCACTGGCAAAGAGAACTTGTCAGCTTCAAACAGGAATCAGCATCTACACAAATGACAGGCTACTCTCAGTGTTATTTGGTCTTATACACTGAATGTCCCGTTTGAAACGAGGCCTAATAAAACAAGCATGCTGCTCAAATCAAAAAATCATTTCATTCATAGATATATAATGATGGTATATATTAAACCACCTTCTAAAAGAATGGTGGTGTAGTAATGGTGTTACTCTGCTGTGCTAACCTGCTGAGCTCTTTCAGCTTCTTCTGAGTCTTACAGTGCACCTTCCACTTCCATGGCATGCTCTGCTCCTCCAAGAACTTTAAGAATGCCTGAAGCCTCTCTGCAACACCAACATATGACATTAAGCCACAGGCCAGAAACTGACATTTGAAAGGTTAATGTAGATGTGTGACTATCGAAGTTTTAACACTTTAAATTAAAATGTTTAGACAGAAGCACATTCTTTCTGAACCAAAGAACAAGTGTCAGCCACACAGGTCTGCATACATTGATAGTGGCAGAATTTTAACTAACCTATAGTCAGTTAACAGCCCTTATTTAGATTAAATTTGAACAGAGGAGGCAGAAAGCTTCAATTCACCCTCATAAATAAAATACTTTGACCCTTTCCAACCCACTGAAAGCCTTGATGGTTCTCTTAATTCAGTGTCAAGTACATACCTAAAGTGATGAAGTCTGGGTTCAGGATGAGCTCATCTGATACGATTAAGCCTCCAGACATAAAAAGCTCGTTGTAAGTGCGATTTTTCACATCGTCTAGATTGTCCACACCAGCAAAATACACTGTCGACAACTTCTTTAATGACACCAAGGCTGGAATCTAAAAGAGCATTCAGAAAGGTTTAGAAACACATGCTTCCTGAACATTTAAAAAGACGTAATGGGTGCTCAGTGAATTTGTAAATGGGTGTGTGTGAAATCTCTCTATATATCTAAAATAAGACAAACCTTGTGAACATGAGAAGCTATGTCTTCATTCTGAATGATGACCATAAACTTCTGCTGACAGTTGTTTTCCAGGTATTTCAAAGGATTGCACTCAATGTTGCCAAGGTTTTCTAAGTAACCCTGTGATGAATTGAGACGGTCACATACAAGACATATAGTTGAAACAACAGCAAACTAAAAATAAAATGTCAGAGTACAATTAGAGTTAAGACTCCTACCTTAATCTCAGTGCAGAGCTCATTTTCCTCTTCATCACCTCGCTGAATGTAAAACCTAACTGCATTCATTTGCATGATCTCTACTAGTGTGCACAGCACATCTGGTTTGAGCTGGCCAATCACGTCACTTCCTGGTGCACCTGACTGGGCTGGTTCAGGGGGCACCTCGGGTATCAGCGGGAGACCAGCACTTACTGTGGGCATGCATGTGGGACTGTCTGCAACATTTGGAACCTTTGTATCGGTCTTTTTCCCGGGGTGAGATTTTCTGGTAGGGGAGGGCTGTTTCTTGGGGGCAGCAGGAGGTGGAATAGGAATAGGAGTAGGTGTCGGCGTCGGGGCTGATGCAGGTGTTTGTGGCTTGCTGGCTGCCTTGGGTAAGGACTCCTGCGGTTTAGCCTTCGAAGCTGACTGTTTGGAGGGAAGGACAGCAGCAGGAGTAACAGTAGGAGGTGTAGTAGGTGCAGCAGAAAGAGGAGCAACAGGCAGAGGAGGAGGAGCAAGAGCAGGTTCAACTACATCATTTGGAGCAACAGGGTACAGAGGAGGTGCAGCAGTTGAGCTAATCATGTGGTTCATCTTTTCGCACAGCATGCTGATGTAACCCTGTACCGGCAGAGGTGAGATGTATTTCGAGACATATGGCGAGAAGGTGGACTCCAACACGCTGGGCACAGCCTCATGCCAAGGCAGTGCAGGCTGGGAAACGTAAAATATTTGCTCCCTTTCCATTAGCTCCTGGACGCCTGTGCAGAGACACTGAAACTCCTGGTCCAGGATGGAGTCTAGCGTTTGCCCCTCTGCTGGTACTGATCTGTCCTTCACTGATATACCTGATGTCCCTGCCTCACTCTCTGTAACCGGGACTGTGAGCAGAAAAAAAAACAGGTTAATTAAAGCCAAAAAAAATATATAAAAGATCCTGTAAGTTGGCACACTTGAATATCAAAGGCTTTCAAGAAAAGAAACTGGACTACAAATAAATAAATAAATAAATTCCTTCATTCATTAAAAAAAAAACAACAACCACCACTACCACCTTGACCTTGGCTGTGACAGAAGTGAGAAATTACTGACACCAGTTATGAAGGTAAATCCCCTGCATTATCACAACCACATCTTACAGATGTGCAAATTATCAGTCTAATTAATCACAACACGTTCCACAAATAAAAGAAAAATAATTTCCATCAGTAACATAACACTGCATATGTGTAGTACAAAAAAGATCACTTCAAACTCACAGGATAACAGCAACTCGTTTTACAGACATAATTTAATGCGCAAATAAATGTTATTCCAATCAGAATAGAAATATGCAACAAACTTGGACTACAAAATAAGGGTAAGTCATACCTGCAGGGATTGTTCTCCGCTCTAAGCGGTTATGACTAGCTTCAGCAGGGAGCGGCACCTGTTGCTCGAAGCTGGAGGACGGACTGCACAAGTCCATACTGCCAATACTGCACGCCGTTTGATCCTACACAACACAAAAGCAACACAAAAACAGTCAGTCAATCTATTTCAGTGCTGGTTCACTAAAAATTTTTTAAAAATCTCCACACATACTCATTATGTGTACATAATGTTTAAACTCTGCATATAGAGGCACGTGCTGATTGTTGACTATAAGATTCAATTCAATTCAATTAAATTTTATTTGTATAGCGCTTTTTACAATAGACATTGTCTCAAAGCAGCTTTACAGAAATATCAACACGGTATACAGATATTAAAGGTGTGAATTTATCCCAACTGAGCAAGCCACTGAGTGGCGACGGTGGCAAGGAAAAACTCCCTAAGATGTTTTAAGAGGAAGAAACCTTGAGAGGAACCCGACTCAGAAGGGAACCCATCCTCATCTGGGTAAAAGGTAAGATACATTACAATATATCATCAGTCATTTATTTATTAATATTTAAACGCTTTAGCCTGGTCGGGATTGCGGGAGTGACAGCTATTTTAGGCGGCTCACTGATTAACATAAGACATCTATTTAAAAAGCATAATAGTTTATTTATCTATACTGAGATGTTAAAAAGAGAGAATGTGACTAAGCAAATGAGATGTAATTGAGGAATGTCTTCAGAACACCTATAATGATATAACTGGAATGCAGAATAAATCCCAAACCTCCAAGTAATCCAGTGAGACCTGCTCGTCCTCTGTGTGTCCGGCTTGCAGGTTTTGCTCATAAGGGGTGGTGGGTTCAGCTGGCTCGCATGGCTGCTCGGGTACTAGGCTCTCCTGGACTTGTGTGGGCAGCAGAAGATGCGTCGTGGTGGCAGAAGCAGAAGTAGCAGAGCTTTGAGACACCTTCTTCAGAGCATTGATAAAGATCTTAAGCAGAGTCTGTGTGTCCTGGATGGGTGTGTTGTGGCTAACTTGCTCACGCAGGTCCGTGTCACACACCCCCATGTTGTCCATCACCGCCGACAGAGACATGGATGTTTCACCCTGAGGAACTGCAAGATGCAGGAGAAAGAAAGAACACACATTTTTAAATTCACAGTGTATCTAGGACAAGCAGGTGCTCCACAAGCTGTGCATCTTGCCACTTTTGATCTGTAGCTCCACCCCTATGTGCTTCAGGCCTTCATGCATCACACGGGCTAACACATATGTATACATTAAAAACAGATCTTTAACTCTGAAGCTGAAAATTAAAATGGTTGTGTAAGTAATTTCTAAAATCCAGCATTAGGTTACAGTCCATGTGGTTAGAATATTCAGATTTGGCCTACATACATGTTTAGGGAGGATTAAATTAAGAATAAAATGGTTTCTTGTATAAAAAGGAGTTTTAAAAAAAGCTACATGGACTTACACACACACACACACACACACACACACACATACACGCAGTGCCCTCCACTAATATTGGCACCCTTGATAAATGTGAGCAAAGAAGCCTGTGAAAAATTGTCTTTATTGTTCAACCTTTTGATCCTTCACAAAAATATATTTGAGGAATATTCCCACTGATATTTACCAAGGGTGCCAATAAGAAACATTAGTGGAGAACACGGTGTGTGTAATTTTATATTATATATATATATATATATATATATATATATATATATATATATATATATATATATAAAAAAATATATATATATATATATATATATACACACACACACACACACACACTGTTTTTGTAAGTGTGAGAAGATCTGCGTCTCAAAGCACAGACAGCCACTCTGTGTCAAGCTATGGAATCTCACCTCTCCCTAGCTCTCCATTGCTCACGACCTCAGTCTTTAGGTACTTGCTGGCTCCGGCGGAGATGTCATCCTCAGGCCTCCGCTTCTGCCCAGAGGGCTCCCAGTCTTCGCTGCGCTCCCGAACGCCTCCATCCTCCTTGCCTAGTCCCCGTTTATGCAGTTGGATCAGTTTCAGCAGCTTCTCCATCTTCTCTTTGTCATACTCGCCCTGCGGCTTCTGAGCGCCACCACCACCATTAGATTGCGTCAGTCCAGTCCTGGTGCTTCCCGAGCCACTCCAGTCAGACACAGGACTGTATTCGTCAACCATAGCAGGACCACTGTCCTCCACGTCCTGCTGCAGGCATGTTATGGCCAGTTGGAACTTTGCAGGTGCATAGACATAAGTATTCAGCACTGAGTCCAGGCTCTTGGGTCGTGGTGGTGGGAATGGCCCAGGTCGTTCGTCCAAGCTCGACCTGTACTCGGGTAAAGAGAAGAGCCGTCCTGAGCCCTGTTCCCTCAAACTCAGATAGTCCATAGCCTGGTGTTTCACTGCACTCGCCAGATCTTTGGGTGGATTAGAGCGCAGTTTGTAGAAAGAATAGTGCAAGGCAGGAGCAAGGGTCTCTAGGTGCTCAGTGTTTTGGTCTTTGGGCTCTAATGGAACCAGAGAGTCCACGTGTAGGCCAGTGTGCTTGGACACTTTGGAAGGGATACAAGAGAACATAAAAACAGTCAATAGTAAGAAGGGGCAACGAAATACAAAACCAATTCTAAATGATGGAGGCTCATACTTACTTAACCTGCCTGTGATTCTTGATTCTTGAAAAACAAAAAGTGCTTGTAATCCTCTATCGCTTCTCCCTCGCTTCTCTACATTTCAGAAAAGGTAAAGGAGAATGCCATTGTATGGTGTAAAACAACAACAACAACAACAACAGGTGTGTGGATAGAAAGATGCACCAGGAGTGTACCTTTAGAACTGTGCATGTGAGATGATGACAGAAGGAGAAGAAAGCCTTTTTCTGCCAGTGGCTTCACGAGAACCTGGAAAAAAACCCACATAAAATAAGAATCTATAAAGTCAACCACGAAGCTTGAGGTTTTATTTTTCACCAGTAGAGACATTTTGACAAACTACAATGAAGGAAAATTTGGAAGGAAGAAAAGATAAGCGAGCAAGGAAGTTCCTCTGTCTATTTGCATCCAGCTATGATATAAAAGCATGTGTACTTGTTAGAAGTTTTAGAAGCACTAGAACAAACTTGTTGTAAATGATACGTTGGCACATTCTTTGGAATAACCATTTACACAAAAGTAAGTACACCCTTACTTTAAAAAAAAAAAAATCCAAAAACAAACAAACACCAAAAAAAAAAAAAAAAAAAAACACAACTCACCATTTTTTCCTTCTCCAATTTGTGTAGCAGGCCAGACAGGCAGTTTCCCTGCTTGGTCTTAGACATGACATCGAACAGGCTGCAGTACATCCCACATTTCATCGCTGCCATTGAAAACAACAATAAATAATAGAAGTCATTACATAACAATAACACAACCACACACACACACACATTGCATCAGAACATCAGAAGCTTGAAATGCTGTCCCTCAAAACAAATTATTAAGATTGTAAAAACGACAGCTATCAGCACTTTGCTTTTCTTTTCCTCATAACAGTTATATGATTATTTTTACCCTCTTGTGTTCCATTATACGCATCCCAGGAAAGCAGTGTAGAGGGAATTTTCCTCTTCACTTGATCAAGGTGCATTGCCATACTTATGTCAATTTTGTCAGGGCTAAAATGGAGGCAAAAAAGTTACTTATTCAGTAAAATATCACTTAGGAAGACAAGGTGGATTTAAATATCTGACAGAGAAATCAGCATCATCTAAGTGAATTGTATAATGTAACGTCATTAGCTGCACTTAAGTGTCTCCATTTACAAAAAAACAACAACAACCAAATAATAAAAATTAGGGCCACTTACAGTTTGAGGGGCAGAAAGGGGAGATTGGGTGACCGGATGCACACATGATATAGCTCTTCTCCTCTGTTCACTAATGAGCCACTCCACACTGTATACCTGCGCCATCCTGCTAAACAAAAGATTCCAGTCAGCACGTCTAACACACTTAACATAAAGAATAAGGAAGTTTAACAGGGTCATATTTAAATTTTCTTGAAAGCAAGAAAAATCTACTATTAATACTGCAAATCACAGGCAGACAGTCCAGATGGAAGCAGCTTACCTCTATGTCCTTCATACACACCACTGCTTAATCTACAAAAGATGAGAAGAAAAATAGTTTAAACTGTATACGAGATCCTTGCAGTTCGTCAACACCAATTGAATAAGCAGCCTCAATTAATTAAACATGCTAGAGCTGCAACTATTATTATATAATCGACTAAATAACAATTTTAACATTGAATAGCTCATAATATCTAATCCTAGTGAAGGAGAAATGACCTGGAAATTGCAATCCCACTGATTCTTGCGTATTAATACAACACAGAAGAGGTCCTGTACCTGCGAGCAGCTGTGGCTGACTCCTTGCCTTTGTACTGAAAGGACACCACAGCATAGGGACAGACGTGTCTGGGTCGTGACCTCAGCTCCTCAAACGCAAACTCATAAAAGTATTGCTGCAAATGACATGGGGAAAAAAAACAATACCACTAAGCCCAGCTATAACATGTAGCAATAATTCAGGCAAATGCTGATTTATTATATAGTAATAGAAATAACCAATGCACGATACCTGAGTGAGCTCAAAAGCCCTATATGACAACAACGAAGTGACTTTGCTGGCGTTTTTGTGCACGTGGCAATCAAACTTAGGTGTAGGTTCCAGATTACTCTTGGGCATATTTTCAAATATGCTCTTTAATCTACCCTGCAGATCAAAAAAATAGGCCACAGACCATTTGAAAACAAAATAATATATACACATTACATTTCAGGTTTGTAATATAAATCAAAGAAATATTACCTTCATGACTTTAAATATGATTATGTCCCCAGAAGCACCTGCTTCGAACGGATTCATTTGCAACAAATCTGAATATTTTGAAAGGTAAACTCCTGAAAGAGAGAGGATAAGA
>NC_030430.2:15580226-15630226 GCF_001660625.3 Ictalurus punctatus
GGGCAGAGAGTTACAGAGAAAAAGGAAGAACCACTGCATGAAGTGCAACATGCTCTCAAATTTGTTGATTTAGAGTAAATAACGGAGGCGGACCGAGTAAACTCATTCCATCTGAAAGAAATGAAAATACTGGAGCTCATATTTTTCAATGTGTCACGACTGAAACTTGTACCATCCATTAACTGTGGATTAACTTGTACCACCCATTACTCTATTTTTTACTACTATTTTCACTATTACTAAACACTACTATACATTTTCTCTACCTAGAGGCACATTAAAATATGTGTGTTTACAATAATACATTGTATTTAGATCATTAGTAGAAAATAACAGAGGATAAGATTGACTATTTTGCTCTAACGCCCAACAATTATAGTGGTTCAGCATGGATCGTCACATTTCCAAGCCCTATAAAAGGTTCATTTCACACCATAAATAGGATAAGTACTTCATCTGACAAACTTAAAAAGCTTAACACTTTCAATTACATAAGCTTTTAAATGTATTTGTAGTTGCTGCAGATCCTTTAATGCATTTTTAGATAATGTTGCATGCCATAAGCTTTTTTTAACTAAAATTTCAAAAGGCCAATGAAGTAGGATCAAGAAAATAGAGTTCCATTCATTCAATCAATCCCAATTTTGAGTGAAAAAAATATATATTACAACGCTCTTAAACATAACAAAAGGGATACAATATTGTTATGAACTGCTCAGTCTGAAAGCTTTTTCCTCACAAAAATATAAATATAGGTGGGCTTTTTAATTGCTTTTTTAAACTTTACCAGATCTGGAATTAAGTGATTTTAAAATCACTTGCCAAATTGCATATTTTCCCCGACTTTCTAGATCTGCTTATAGCCCCCGATTTTCTCCCTATTTTTCTCCTTTATTTAGTCCTTCACACCTCCCACCCACCAGTCAGCTCTCTGTCATCATACGACAGCTACCAATCAGCTACCATTAGCATTACCATGGGCAACATAACTCACTCGGAGGAAAGCGTCATCTGCCGTCTTCTGCCTGTGAGCTCACAGACGCCCATGATTGGCTAGTGTCACTATGACTGACAAGGGAGAGACTATATGCATCATCAGGATTTGAGCTCACGATCTCCAGACGATAGGGTGAGCTGGTTTTAATCTGCCCGCATCACACGGTTTAGTCATTTCTAGTAGCCGTCGTGTGAATTATGGCAATTAAATGTTCTCATTGCTCTTCAAAAATAAATACTTGCCTATAAAGTAATTATAAAAATGTCTACCTGATATACAATGTACACACTGATAACAGTGTTGATGCTTTAATAAACATAAAGTTAAATGCTACAGAATTGCTTTGCATGTGTATTAATCGAATATTAAAGACGTCTTGCCCCATTGGTGCAAGCTACATGAGTAGGAGTTGATAGGTACTGTAGCATCATGTTAATAGAAAATCATTAAGACAACAACTTGTGACAACAACCCTTACCTCAACGTGTTCCTTGCAAAACTCTAAGCCAATATCCCCCAGTACTTTCTTTACATTTTTCCTGGCTTTCCGCAAACTGCCAAGGTTGTTAACTGGGAGTTGGAACATGCTGCCCACCTATAGAATTAAAAACAAACAAACAAACAAAAAAAAACAGTAAAACATTAAAATGCATGTTCAAATTTCGGACATTCTGCAAGTTCTAATAACATTAAGATACTGTGTCAGAACTATACCAGCCCTATAGCATGACCCTCAGGTTTCAAAATAATGTTTTTACGAAACCACGAATGGCTAAAATCTTTGGGTTTAACTATGAAGCTCTACAAATCACCTTACATGTCAGTATCAAGCTTAAATAATAGGTCTTACAATTCCAAATGATATTTCTTTAAATATGAAGTCACACACATACTCAAGTAAGAGAACTAAGTGCAACGCTTGTAAACCTTGTATTTATATTAGAACTTGGATTGCAATTCCTGAGACATTCAAAAACAGTGAGGAGTATTTGAAAACTAAATTCTCTTATAAATGCAGCAACGTTTTGTTGATAAGATTTCAGAAAATCTTTTTGATGTGTCAAAAGCTCTAACCATCTTTGGATATTCATAAAGAACCTCAGGATCCAAAGAAGTCAAAAGACACACACCACATTTTTTAACTAATCAGCCGGCAGGGACAAAAAAATAAAATAAATAAATAAATAAAATCGGGTCTTCTGTAAATTATTCAGCTTGTTTTGTTGACTGAATAATCATCTCGTTTTACACTCAATGGCAGAAACTGATAGTGAATGCCGAAAAAAGGGGACGTTTTAAAATGCTCGTACACTAGGGAGTGTCATAGTACCAAATAAGCTGAATTCAAATTACGTGCATGTCCAAGTGTCAACGTGATGTCTAAACCTTTCAGTCTGATCTTCTGAAAATGTCGGCATCTTCTGAAACTTTAAACCCTTTGATGAAACATTTCTATTCTGATGGGAGTGGTCTTGTTCAGGATGACCCTGCCCCCATCCACAGGACATGAGTGCTCACTGAATAACATAATGAGTATGAAAATGATGTAAATCATATGCCATGACCTTCACAGTCACCAGAGCTCAACTGAACACCTATGGCAGATTGTGGATCGAAGTGTTAAGACAGCGCTCTCCACCAGCACCACCGTCATCATCATCATCATCAAAACACCAACTGAGAGAACATGGCTTCAGTACAGTTGCAGAGACTTGTACAATCTATTTAATTTAATTTTTAATCCCCACCCCCAATATCTGTATTAAGGCTTGACTGTTTATTGTTGTCGTTTGCAATTCTGCTATCAGAGAGTGATACGTACTACAAAACATGATTTATTCTATTAACACCCTGACCTCTGAGAGGTTCCAGGTTAGTTATCCGTGACTGGATACACAAAAATAATAGCAGATGTAACAAAAGTTTAGCACAGCACAGAAAAAATAAACAGTATGTTTCTGAACAAATGTCCTTCATAACCCATGCGATCAACACTTGGGTGTTGATTTCACCTCCACCTCATAAACAACTCGGTCACACAGTCGACGAAGGACTTAGGTTATGTATCCGGCTTGTCTGGAAACTGGATGTACTGTACTTAATTTTCTTCCTACATCTGCCTGGTCTTTCACCAAAAACACAAAGTAGTCTGAGGTACTTTCTATAGTGAAAATAAAGATATACACAGGCACTGAACTGATCCTTTAACTGAAACCCAGTTACAGACATGGATGCTTCACTGTCCATCACCACAGTATCACAGCACTGACTTCGAGCTCAGCTCTGTATCTACCAAAAAAGAAAAGAAAAAAAAGACAGACTTCCTCCTCACTCTAGCCATTTCTCATTCAAAGTAGATGGCGCTAGAGAACAGCTCTACCCTGTCTGTTATATAAGCCTCTCCCCACTCTGCCTGCCCTTTTTCCGGCTCTCTTTTTGTGCTGCCTCCTGAACAGCAATCACAGAATGGCGCCTCCTATTGAGGCAGCAGCTGTGACACGGTGCAAATGTCTGCAGTGGATTTTGGGTGGGGGTTATTTTCAGCTTGGCCATCTTAGTGCAGGTGATTTGGAATAATGTTATCTTTCCAAAATAGGTGTTCTGGGTTAAGGGAGACAAAAAAATTTGATAAAATATATACAGAAACAGACACCCAAAAACTTGGTCCACCTTCTGAATGAAGATACTTAAACATACATATACATGTCTGTGTTTACACAGACACATTTTATATATATGTACACACACACACACCACATAATGCTACAACAACATCCATATTTTCTTCTAAAGCTGTGCTTGATGTAAAATCAATCAAAGAAAAGTTAACTTGTAAACTCCTGTGCATCAGCTCAAACCAAAAGTAGATATCTGTATAAAATGTTTTGTACCCCTCCCCCCTTTTTATTTTTTTAAATTATACTGAATGTTGAACTTTCGGTCAGAATAATACCATCTGATCAAACATAATATATGGTCAAATTATCCAGATTCAACTTCCCAAAAAAGGATGTCACAAAAGTATCCCATTATTAAGCAGGCATCCATCCAAGAGTCTTGGACGTGTATAGGGCCAGTAAATGAAGCATGCAGCTATCACAGTACAGTATTTTTACAAGTTATTAAATAGTAGTAGATTTTAAGTTCAGTGGACGTGTAGAGACGACAGCAGGTGACTCAATTATTACTCGTGTCTACCTAGTACTTCTTATACACTAGACGAGTTATTTATTATCTGTTCTTTTGTGACAAACCAGTGACAACAAACTGTCTATAAATCAAGTGGCTAGCTCCGTTAGCTCAAGATTCTCGAGCCTTCCTCCTTGTGCTTGTTACAAGGGTTTATATGGATGACCATCTCGCACCGGCTAGTACAGCATTCTAGCTTGCCGGCTAGCTAAATGTCTAAAAACGAGTATAACCCTACCCTAGATATCTATTCCGCTGTGAGCACTTCATTTATCTCATTTAAAGCCGCGCTTTATCCATCCTAGCTTCAAGAGACTCGCTGAATTCTTGCCGTTTGCTAGCTAGCTAGTAACTACTGTAATTTTAGCTAGCTAGCAACCTCGTCGCTATGTTGGCCGGGGGTATGTTTTTTTTTCTTGACGAAATTCGGTTTTATTACTTAGCCGAGTAGCTTGCTAGACACACAAAGCAGTTAGGTAACTATCTACCCCCCGAGTTTGACAGCACACACTTTTACCTGGCTCGGACTCGGCTTCCCGCTGAGGTAGTCGCCTCACACAGCACAATTGCTGAGAGACAAAGCACAAGCGGCGCGATCCCCGTGCTGTCCCTCCTCCTGTAGCCTGCAGCCGGCTCTCCGGACTAAGCTATGCCGAGGCGGACACACCACACCGAAAGAGGGAGCTCGACTCCTGCCACTATCCGACCCCGGAGCTGTCTGCCTCTGCTTGTTCGACTGGCGGGGATTTACTGCAACTCATCTAGAAATCCTGCTGAAGCGCCGACGGGGAAACTTTGCCGATATAAAAAGCACGCATATCACGACAGTCTACCTCATTCTAAATAATAGTAATAATTAAGCACAATTAACGCACTCGCGGCATTTCCTATAACAATGCATCCCTATCCTTAACATGTTCCGTTCAAAATGGCGTGTGAAAGAGGGCGGAAGTGACATATGTGTTTGATTATGATAAAAGGGAGAGAAAAAAATCACGATGGCGGCAGAGAGTCGAAGTGCGAGCAGAGGTTTTAATTAGCACTTTACCTGTTCACGAGTGCCCTCTTTAGCTTACCTGGAATTCGCAGACTTCAAAAAGCCGGGTGTCTTAGCGCCGGGTATTTTTCCCAGTGATATCGCAGTAAACAACCCCCCGTGTGCAATAGCACCTAAAATATCCATAGGGGGCGCCATTTGCTAAACCGTGATTGGACAAAGTCCGATGCGTCAATTCTGCATTGGGTATCTACCCCCGCTGAGAGTCGGATGTATACAGTGCCTCAGTACTCAGTTCAGGTGGTGGCGCTGTGCTGCTTTTGCGCGCAGGTTGCCGGGACTACTTTTAGACGTGAAGTGCTGGGGTGGGTATCAGACCTATAAATCCTTGAGGGATACCCCAAGTTATCCTAGTTATGATGTATTCAGACAAACTTTGCCTTAAATAGTTAATAAAGACACAAGGAGATACTGTCATCAGTGCAAAATTCTATTTAAACACAAAAGAGCAATTTAAAAAAAAACCATCAAGGGTTGAAAATATCTGTACAACTTTATGCCTTAGGGAAATGTAATGAGATCTTATAGAGCGTATAATGAAACTGGACATGCTAAACCTGCGACAGCATAATGAAGGTGTAATTAAGCCCTTATGACACATTAGTACATTGGAATACGATTAAATCCTGTAGGTACACTAGGAAACACACATTGCCCTCCTGTTGTTTTATAGCAATTTGATATTGAGATGGGAATGTCTTGGTCTCTTGAATACTGCACGTACACCTCAGAAGACTCCAACCATAAATAAACTTCAGAACATTATATAACATTCGTGTATGCCACATACGAACAATGTGGCAGATTTGTGTTTCTTTCTTTTATTTGGTGAGTTTAACACTTTAAAGAACTCAGATACTTTGGAAAAAGCTTTAATTGTCTACCAAATGCAAAAAAACAAACAAACATCGACATCACATGAATGAAACGAGTTGATCCAAATACAAAACTGGGCTAATTCGTGCAACTGTATATGCACTGGAGCACAAAGTTATACAAGCACTTTCCATTAACAGAGAAACAGAAGATAGCTTCGTGGAAATTTTCAAATTTATTTATTTATTTATCAGCAACATCATTTTTTCAGCATTCTTCTCTACATGTCATACTGATGCTGCTCAAAATATAACATCTCTTGTAACATCTGACTCAGAGTCTTACAACAAAACATTTGCATCTATCACAGGGACTTAAAAAAAAAAAAAAGATTTCTGAAAACTTTTTGAATTTCAATTATGACAAAATTTCTTGCGTAATTCATGCAAATTTGGTCCTGATAGCAATTCTGAGACTTATGGGGTGCATGTGCTTTTAACAGAACTAAGCAGCCTAAGAAAGTAAACACAAACGTATCCATAAATTGTGGCAGGTTATGTAATAAAAAAAAACAACCTTTCCCAAAATTAACTATTAAAAACTGGTCAAAGCAGAACATCAGACTCCACTCCAGATTGTAATTTGTAGTGCCAGCTACGGTTTGTAAACATGGGATCTTTAATTACACCAGAACCATTAGGCAAAGTGCAGCAGGTGAGTGCAGTGTGGCTGAGAAGGAGGTTTTATGAACTTGCCACAATACTCAGCAGGCCATAGAGCCAGTGATTGAGTCATGTTGTGGCAAAAAGTGTGAGTAATCCTTTCAGAAAAGAGACAATTTCATTTCCTCCTAGTTTGGACTCTCCATAGACACGGTCCACAAATGAGATTGGAACCTGCAGAATAAAATAAAATAACATAACAGCATTTCTGTTACAAGAGCACTGTGTGTACAAACAGCCAGAATGCAGAAAAAAAAACACGGTTTGCCAAAGTTGATATGGAAGAATTCGACTGGCCTGCACAGATCACCGATCAAACCCCAATGAACACCTCTTCGCCCAACCTTACTAATGTTCCTGTGGCTGAATGGCCACCCCCCACAGCCATGCTAAAAAATCTAGTGGAAAGTCTTCCCAGAAGAGTGGAGGTTATTATAGCAGCATAAGGGGAACCAAGTCTGTATTAATGCCTTGCCTTTGGAATGGGATGTTCAAAAAGCACATATGACGGTCATGTCACTGTCAGGTGTCTGTGAGGAAAATTTTAGTAGCGTTTTTGGAAGGAATCTCCAGTGTTTAGAGAATTGGAACAGTCAGAGCTAAAGCTGTAATAAGGTTGTTTGTTTTTTTGACATGGGAAAGATTTCAAGATGGAGGACTTTGTGGTTTCTTGGTAACATGACAAACTGTATATTAACAGCTTCAAAAGGAAAAAAAAGGCTGGCTAGTGAAAGAAAGAGGGTTTATAGCTAATATAATATAAGTGATAACAGGAACCAACTTGTTTCTTGAATGTTCAGCTTTTCTCAAATGCTGTGCCTGGTTTGGCATTTTCTCAATAAGGTGTCAAGTAATAACAAACATAAACAACAGAATAACTGACCTCTCCGATGGTGTAGCCTAGCTGTCGAGCACGAACGATCATCTCCATCTGGAAAACATAGCCCTTAGACACACAATGCGCCACCAGATGCTCCAGTACTTCTTTCTTATAGAGCCTGAGAAAAATCAAAGAACTATGATAATCAACAGTGTCTCATCACCAAAACATGTTGGCTTGGGGTCATCAAGTCAGCAAACCGTTCTGAAAAAATCCTCATACCTAAAGCTTCCTGTCAAATCTGATGCTCCGGGTCTCAGCAGCACTTGTGTGATGAAATTCGCCCCTCGGCTACAGAGAGACATAAGGAGAGTACACAGGAGAAGGGATTAGTGCATAGAAAATAGAGTAATAAAACATCAGTTTGGTTATATAGCACTTATAGGGTTTTTTTTTACTTGTCTACAAATAATCAACCAATAAACAAAGATTTATATATAAGCAGTTAAGGCTCTGGGTTACTGATCAGAAGGTCGCTGCCTCTGTTGGGCCCTTGAGCAAGACCCTTAACCGTATCTGCCCCAGGCGTGCCATATCATGGCTGACCCTGTGCTTCCTAACAAGCTGGGATATGCGAAAAAAGGAATTTCACTTTGCTGTAATGTATATGTGACAAATTAAAGCTGCTTTGTCTTCTTCTACATACCATAACGAAACTAAAGGTATTCTAAACTCTTGTGTCTTTTTGACGGTTTCATTACATAAACAAAAAAAATGTTAATAATGAATCTAAATACATCTGGAGGCAGTTAATGTAGGGAACAAGTCACCTAATGAGCTTTCGGCGCAGGTCCCATCCATACACACCTCCATCTCCTCTATACCTCGTTCCAGACACTAAGTCATATCCACCTTCTTTCTGTTTTCTACACAACAAAGACAAAACAGTTTGATATACAGACTGTGGCATGACATCTTAAAACCAACTGTCGTGGGAATTCATTTAATTTAAGAAAGGTCTTATACAGCAACGTAAATTAGAACTTACTTAATAAATTCTGGAATAAATTTTGGCTGCAAAATAAATAAATAAATAAATGTATGAATAAACCCAAACATCTGTGTTATAATATAATGAACTCAAATAATTTTACAAGCAAACTTAAAATGGATCATAAGTAAACCAGACAGAAAAAAACGATCCATTTTTTTTTTTGCCCTTACGTGATGAGACAGATCAGCATCCATAATGATAATGAAGTTTCCAGTAGCATGCTTAATGCCGTGGATGTACGCAGTCCCTGAAATGCAATTAAAACCCCATTATACAGTTTACACAGTTAGACATAATGACTTTGCAATCCAGTGCTGCTAATAGGATGAAACTAATGTGTGCTTGAGAAGTGAATGGAAAACTCCACCCTGAAACATACTGAAGCTGTTTTTATTAAAATACTTGTGGTGTGTTTAGTCATTCCGGTGCCAATTTGTTCATTATTCCCAAAAGAAGTTAGCGGCTGTTTGCAACACTGATGTCATGGGGTGACACTGCTGGTGCAGTTACAACAGCGCTTACGTCATCAATCTCAAACAAAGGGATAACAATCACTAATGCTTAGTGTCATGCTAATGAGAAATCCAATATAGACATAAAGGAGATAAGATCTGGACTCCAAGCTCCAGAATGCAAAGCGGCTATACAGCGCAGTTGTGTTCAGTTACAGCATAGAATGCTGAAAGTTGAAGCTCTGAAGCTAATCTGTTTGAGGTGAGAGAGCTGGACAGACTAAAGAGCTGCTGCATCCCTCTCTTTAATTAGAGCTGAAGTAAGGGCTGCATTCATGGTGACTTGCAGGTGGTAATTTGAGGGTGCAATAACACGATTTACCCACCTCGGCCCTTTTCACATGCGGGGGGTACACGGATGCCTCCTTGAAACCTGTGCTCTGTCAGAGCATGTAAAACTCAATAAAAGTTTCTTTAACTGAATTTATAGACTTACAGACCTAAGTGGCTGTTGTTACTGTTCTACTGTAGTGAACTTTAAACATTCCTGCAACATTTTAGCCTGAAATTGCTGTAAAGACAACAGCGAGGAGCATTTGCAATAAGGTAGCCAGCTAAAGTTAGTAATAACCCCATCATGATCTCATGATTATCATTTCAAAACAGTATGTTCAATGTTATACAGGGTGTCTCAAAAATCTTCATACCTATGGGAAATTAACAAAATGTCATCCAAAATTTCATACTTTTATGAATTTATGGTAGCATTTTTTTTCAGATAGCCTTTAAGGATGCCTTTGACAAAAGAACGTATTGAAATCATTGTCATGGCTGGATCGGGAAGCTGTTGCAAGCTTGCGATGGACTTCAACAGGAAACATGGCGAGTACCTCACACAATGCTGCTGCCAAACTTATTAATAAACGTAAAAAGACTGGAAGTGTTGTGATCTGTGTCGGCATATTAACTGATCTAAAGTCAATCCCGATATAAACTCATTTAGAAGTAGACGAGGAAGTTTACACTGTTCACAGTGTGTGCAGCCATGTTAATTTTGACGTCACTATGTAAACAGGGAAGGAACAGGTAGTCGACAAGTTGAAAATGCAAGTTGAAGGGGTGTTTTCAGTGGTTTTTATCTTTTGTAGGTGGGGAAATACAAGTTGCAACTTTGCCTCTACAGGTCTAGAGGTCATAACCTCCCAACTAAGGAAAAACAAAATCAAAAAAGATGCCCTCCTCAATTCGGAATTCCTGCTCGGGAACTTGGGGTCTCCTCAACTTCAAGTTCAGCAAATGAAGTTTACTCCCCATTGCACTACCATATCACATGCTTACACTATATTCATATTTTATATATATATATATATATATATATATATATATATATATATATATATATATATATATATATATATATATATAGTTAAATAATGTTTAGTATACTTTTAACTCCCTGGGCTGCTGTAATAGGTGAATTGCCCTCTGGGATGAATAAAGTCATCAATCTATCTATCTATCCATCTACATCAATATATATCTCCATCTCTCTATATCCATCTATCTATCTATCTATCTAATCTATCTGTGCACAGTGCCAGCAGTAAATCACTTCTTAACTTTAAATGAGTTGTGCTGTATGTACAAGTATTTGCTTTAGCTCAATTAACATACAGAGACTTTCGCTTGCTAAATCTATAATATTAACTATACTGTTGAGGGCACTATCCATCACTCATCACAGTTAGCTAACAAAACGTGAACTTGGAAGCGTCCATGTCCCCCCGTCCCCATTTTGTAACTTAAATGCACGGAGGTGGGAAATGACATCATTCTGAGCTCTGACTTCCTACTTCCAGTGCAAGTCAAACACAGCGCCAGTACCACCACCGGCAGGTCGTTGAACGGAATTGTGGGTAACGTTGGAAACCTTTCACCAAAGTGAAAACAGACCATGTCAATGGATTTTTCGTTTAAAAATCCAGATTCAGTTTGGGCTCACTCACCTAAACCTAATTTCTTTGCTCTTGGTCTCAGGACCTGAAAAAACAAAGCAAAACAGAAAAAAACAAACCAAACCAGGAGTTATTTGTTTAAATGCACACTCATCACTCATCGTGTAAGAGTATATATCATTGTATAGGACAGCACCACAGCAATATTAACTTTCACTAACAATCTTATCCTCTCCGTAGATTTTCTGTAGCTGCTCCGCGATCTGCAGTGTCCCATCAGGGCTTCCGTCATCGATCACAATAATCTCGTAGTTGTAGCCGCTAGATACAGTAATACATTCAGTCACTTAGCACGCTAAAAATGACTTGCAAAGCTAATGCATTCTCTACGACTGAAACCGCATATTATGACATTTATATAAAGAATGTCGTAATTTGTTTAGATGTGGTTTAGCTTGGTTAAATTGACGAATCTTTTTGACGAGGAGCTCAGTGACAGCTCATCATTAACTAGCTACATAATAGAAGCTATTTGCTGAATACCAAATGTCTCCCATTGTCTACATA
The DNA here is from genome assembly GCF_001660625.3 of Ictalurus punctatus. Classification (NCBI taxonomy): domain Eukaryota; kingdom Metazoa; phylum Chordata; class Actinopteri; order Siluriformes; family Ictaluridae; genus Ictalurus; species Ictalurus punctatus. The sequence continues at coordinate 15,591,856 of NC_030430.2, forward strand.
TGCGCACTTCTTAGTGTACGTGACTATAAGTGTAAGGGAGTATACACCCTATAATATAGTGCCCTATATATGTACACTTACGGAACCATTTGGGATTCAATCAGAAACTAGCAGGCTACACTGAATAGTTACCTTTTTAGTTTATTAGTTAATAATTACCTTTCGCCAAAATATTTCACCAGCAGCCACACGATTAGGGGTAAATTTTCCCGCTCGTTGTATGTCGGCAACAGCACTGAATATTTGTCAGTCTCTTCCGGGGTCTTCTTCTTGCTGCTTTTACAACTCGCCATGTTGGACAACTTTAACTACCGGATGTTTCCGTCAGAAAGAGTTATCCGGTGTAACATACAGAGCTCATCATTGGTTCCGAGAAGGATACCGTTTGTAATACGGATGTAGAGCTTAGGCTATATGCTAATACGTTCCCTGCTGTGGGGAAAAACAAGTAATATAAACCATTAGAAAAACTCTTATGGTTTCCACTACAGTACCATTAAACCATTAACAAAAGCAGTGTGTTTTGGGACATATTCTATTGGGATTTAATGGTTTGTATCCGTTTCCACTTGACATAAACATATCACTAATAGAACCCAATATATTACCAGTAGCTACCCACAAGAACCATTATAGTTTCCATTAAATCCAATACAATTTCCATTATAACCATTAAAACCCATTAGAATTTCTGTAATGGTTTCTGTTTTTGTTTTTCAGCAGGGTTGTCTATCATTAAGAATGATAATTTTATAGTATTATGTGCTAAATACGACTAAAGTGGAATGATAATACAAGAAGTTATAATGGAAATGCATATTATTTAACCTTACATACACGATATGGCCAAAAGTATGTGGACACCATCACGCCCGTATGTGTTTGTTGAACATCCCATTCCGGAACCATGAGCATTAATTTGGTCGTTTGCTGTTATAATAACTTCCACCCTTCAGGGAAGTATTTCCACAAGATTGTAGAGCATGGCTGTGGGGATTTGTGTTTATTCAACCAAAGAGCATTAGTAAGTTCAGGCACTGATGTCTGGAAAGAAGGCTTGGTGTGCGGTCGGCGTTCCTGTTCATGCTAAAGGTGTTTGGTTGAGGTCAGGGCTTTCTGGAGGGCTTAGAGCTTAGACTTCTTCCACACAACCCTTGGAAAACCATGTCTTTATGCCTCTCGCTTTGTAACAGGCTGGAACAGGTTTGGCTCCTTAGTTCCACAGAAGTGAAATCTTAATTGTACATATTACGAAGACATTCTAGACAATTATGTGCTTCCAACTTTGTGGCATCAGTTTGGGAAACACCCATATATGGGTGTAATGGTCAAGAATCCACAAACCTTTGGCCAGATAGTGTATAAGCATTACCTGCACACATTTCCTAATTGTCTGTTGGTTTTCCCTCTCTATCAGTCACTTATTTATAATCACCAGTACATTTTCCTTTCCTGTTCTCCCAATCTAAAATCACCTGCCGAATTATTACCCTCTCTATAATCACTCAGTGCATAAGCACTATCTTTATAATCACCCACTCTATCATTGTGCTTCAAAAAGGTAAGAACTACCTCTTACCAAGCACTTAAATTAGCACTTTGCTATTTATTTATTTATTTATTTATCATGTATTCCTTTGAAAATAATTGTCTTGTGTTTTTTCATGCTGTACTAACCTCCGCAGCAGGGTTTTTAGATTTATGGTACGCTTGGTTGCTGACCTAGTAAACTAGCATGAAAATGTGTTTTTGATAGAGATTACAAAACAATCCTGTACATCATTCTGGATAAGGCTGTCTTGCTAAATGGCATAAATGTAAACGTAGGTTAAATGTTATAGAATACAGACTGTACCAAGAAATATTTGTATTACTACGTAAGGAAGGTGCTGTTTACTGGAAAAATATTTTCAGTGTCATAGTACGACTATTTTTATTATTTAAAATATAGTTTTGTTCCATACACACAATGATTTACTGATGCTCATTTACACACGCACACACACACACACACACACACACACACACACCACACACACACACACACACACACACACACACACACATACTTTCAGGTTAGTACAGATTTCAGTTAGAAAAATTACTATTTAAACAGTAATATGGCAATAAAACGAATATACATAGTGTTAATTGTGCTAAAATAATTTTAGACATTAGCAAGTAAAATAGGCCTTATGAATATCAGTAAGCCGTCACACATTTATCACAGTTTTGTTTCATGATTATTTCATACAATTCAATTTAGTTTCAAAATTATTTTGAGGCAGTTCAAATCAGAGTACAAAAACAAGTGATAGTATTAATATGCCTTCGACAACATATTGGTAAAAAAAACACACACACACACACACACACACACACACATACACACACACACACACACACACACACACACACACACACATTGTAGTGCATAAATACAACAAAATAAACCACGGTATTGGTAAAATACCAGCCAAAAACTTCTCAGTGCGAAATTGGCATTTTTGTAAATTTCCTATCAATTCCCCATATTACAGAAATACCATCTCCTCCTTGCAGCACATAATGAGTCCTGCTCAAGAATATTTGTCAAGAATATTTATGATCCATGGCACTGGTTATGTCCAGAAGATTAGTGAAAGAAGGGAAACTATTAAAACAAAACAGGCGTAAAATGCCTGTATATAGAGCAAAGGATGATCAAACGTTTTGAAGATCTCATTAAAAAAGAGGAGCCAGTCTGAAGGCTCACACATTGAGGAATAACAAACAGGTCTATAAATATGATAAAAATCATCTCCCTTGCATTCAGACCCATTTGAGTATGACATCCTGAAGTGTCTCTATAATATCTGGTGAAAGTTGCTCTCTGGTCGTAACTGCTTAGTTCTTATGTTTGGATCAAGGCTGGTATCCATAGTATGGATCCTCTGAAAAATGAAAAGGTAAAACCAGGTAATGAATATTAGAGGATATAAACTGATGCTGCACAGTATCCATAGCAGGAACAGAATCTATATGTACCTGCAACTGGAGGGCCTCCACGATGGCAGCCGCTGCTGTCACACACACCAGGGGGGCCAATCTCACCTGGCTGTCCTGCAGCTCCGGGAATGCCAGGAATACCTGATTTACCATCTTCACCTCGAGGGCCTGGTATCCCCATCTTGCTTTCTCCTGGAGGTCCTGGTGAAACCCAAACCATATCGATAAATATGGATTATCTCATATCACACACTTGTTATTCAGACAATTACAGATTAAGTCTATAAGCAAATTAAATATATTTAAAAAATCTAAATTTGTACGTTTTAGAACCCTTTGTGATCTGTGAAGTGAACTGCAATTTGTCCAATCACTCTCATCTCCTTTATTGAAAGTATGGATGCCTCTCAAAGTAAAAGAGACAAAGCTGATCAGCTCTGCTTTGGCTGTGGATGAAGCTAATTTCAGGGCCAGAAATATGATGAATGATGAAAAGAATCCATTACACTGCATTATTTTCAGCCACTGTCTTTTAATATATCATTGAATGTACATGAAATTTATCCACCTTAAGCATAACAAAACGACACCTTTTGAGTAGAGTTCGAGCTAAAGTAATCTAAAGTTTGACATAGTTTCGATATATGGTCAACGGTTCAATTCTATAACGATCAATGCAATGCTCATTTAGATAGGCCTATAGCTGATGTTGTATTCTGCCTATAGGTGAACAAAATGTGCATGGCTATTTGACGCATGAAGCTTGTGACACTGAATTTGTGTTCGCCAAGAGTGTGATATAAGTTCCAAACAAAAATACTTGCACATTGCTGTGATGACAATAAAGATCTACGTGACTTGGAAAAAAAAGGTGTTAAACCCAAAAAAAACACTCTTGATACTGTCTGATAGTACATGGATATTACACATTGTGCAAATGTCTCCCAATCCCATGCATTAGGGACTATGTCTCTAACAGTTAAATAGGTGAAGATGAATAAGATTTGAATGATTTCAATATCACCATCAAATGTCCTGGGATATTCAATTACTTGCAAGCAAAGTAAAAACACAATAAACATGCAAAATGATTTATGAAGATGGTCACGAGTGCCGTCGCTGTCCTTTTTTCTTTGCAAAGAAAAAAAGGTATCTAGTATGAATTTTTTTTTTTTAAAAAAAAAGCTCTTGCCTCTTTAATGCTCAGACAACAGCAACTCCCAAGTGCCAATGGTTCAAAGTTATGCAGCTCAAACACATGGCTTCCAATTATATAAAATGAAACTATGTTTGAATTAATTAGTAACTTATTTGTTTTATTTACCGTCTGAAGAGCTTTTTATTCATGAAAAGGACGTGAGTGTGTTTTTTCCTCATTTTGACGTATTTCTTTTTGGCCGAATCGCAATACAACACCTGGTATTGGTGTAGAAGAAAAAATTTTGGTATTGAAACAACCTTACTTTAGAGTGAGATGTCTGATTTTGATACCTGAAAAACCCTTTATTCCTGGTGGTCCCTGGACATTTGAGCCTGGATCTCCCTTCTCGCCAGGCAAACCCCTGCGTCCTACAACAGAAATAGAGGTCAGTGTTGTACTTGGACTAATTAATTTACATGTTTGATAACTTAACTGTTAACACCTACCCAGAATGACAACCCTAGAGATTCTACCGAAGTCTTACCCTGCTCACCAGGATACCCTGGTCTGCCTGACTCCCCTCTGTTTCCTTGACGCCCCGGAGGACCTCTGGATCCTGGGGGTCCTTTACCACCCGGGATTCCAGGCTCACCTGGAGGTCCAACAGGCTCCTCAACAGGCACAGGAGTCCGACGAATCTCATTTAGAAAGGCGTCTAACTTAAGCACTTCGTCTATGACACAATACCATAACAGGTGAAAAAGTGAATGACGGAAGCCCAAACTACTTTACTTCCACAAAAACAACAACATGATACTTATTTCTTAAATCACAATCATATTTTAAATAGAAACATACTGTGCACTAGCTTTTCACAGGCCTGAGTGACAAGGTCGTAGATGATGGCAAGAGACTGTGGCTCTCCCTATTAAACAAAGACTCACAGTACATCACAGAATATCATCCATGGTTTCTTTCAAGAAGATGAATGGTGAGCGTACAGGGAGAAATACTGTGGATTTAACTTACCTTCTCTCCTCTCTCACCTTTAATCCCAGGAAGTCCCTAACAATAACAAAAAAAAAAAACCTCAACTTTAGCTTCAAGTATTCCAATCTAAAGAAGCAAGGCAGCTCTTAATCAGAATGAAATAAAACAAAAACGACTGTTACCATGAACATGCACCTTATAATCACTGTTTTAATAATATTCTGATCAACATGTTTACATGCCAATAATGGGAACTCCAGGTCTACATTAGGTAGTTAAATAATTATACTTCATTTAGGAGCATTTTAACAAGTAATGAAGCTCATGAGCCAGTGTTATGCTGTGTGATTTCAGCAGTCTTTTAAGATTATTACTTGTCACACTGTAAAAGATGAAATCTTGGCTGAATTCTATAACAGATAATAAATGTTGTGCTTACATCATCAATCAGCATAATCCAGGCTCAAGTAAAAAGATATAAACAGAATTAAACCCTCCGGATAGCAGTGGTAAAGTTACGCATAGAGAACGGCGTTGTTTGTGGCTGCGTAAAATAGGACACGATACTACATTTCTACTAATTCATGTTACTGGTTACATGCACACTGCAAAAATGATATCTTAGCAAGTGAAAATATCCTGCATTTAGGCAAATTTATCTAGTATTTCCTATTATTAGATTACAATAAACCAAATATAAGATTAATAAATCTACTTCTCGATATTTTTACTAATTTTGGCTGTAAAATATCTTGTTTTATTGGTAAATAATTAATCTTTCTAGAAATACATGCTTAAAATGAGCAAAAATATCTACCATAGAACAAGAATATTTCAAGCTTGATGTTATAATTTTATTTTGGCAGTTGTATATAGTGTTTTACTCTCAAAAAAGCTTTAGTTGTGCTTTATCTCTGTACCAGTGTTATTGTGGAGAGGTGTGAATAGTGAATTGATCACCCTGCTCACCAGCAGCTAAACACAGAGTCATGATACTCTACACACAGAAACCCAGCAGTGTCCTGATCATTATTATAACAGACTTGCAACGATAAAATAATTTATCTGTTTACACTGATTGAAAATGTCCGATAAGTCCATTTCCATTCTGCCAGCGTAATGGAATGCAAATGTACTGTTAGTAAGGTTTAATAATGTTATATTTATTTATTGTATTCTTAGTATAGCAAACATTAGATAAATTTGACTATATTCAAGATATTTGGAATTGCCAAGAGATAATTTTTTTGGTAGTCTATCAGGATACATTCAGGATGTTTTAAGACAAAGTTAGGATGATGAACAGTAAGATTAACATATTTAGTGGTTAAGTGTACTCACTGAGGGCCCTACAAGTCCTAGTGGCCCCCTTTCTCCAACAGGCCCTGGGTGGCCTGGTATACCCTGGAAGCCCTGCAAGAACAAGATTAGAAAACTGATGCAGTAAATCTGTAATGGAAATGTATGCAAAAGTTTGAATTCACAAATGAAGCCTGTGTGAACGCAGACAGTATGGTTTTGCTATCTTACCCTTGGCCCTGTAGTCCCTGGGGGTCCCATATTACCCTCCACACCTCTGGTTCCCTAGTGAGAAAAAATGACAGCCGGAATTAAATGTATGAAACAGAATGAAGATTGCTATTTGTAACAGGTGGGGTGAGGCTAGAAGTGAAACAAATAAATAGGGAACAAATAAATTCCTTCCCTGTTCTACAAGAAAAAAAATAATCTAAAACTCCATCAGGCCTGAATCGTAATCTTACGATGATCGTAATCTTACTTTTTAAGATTGTTTTTTTGTTTTTGTTTTTACTTCCATCTCCCCTGATTGGCTGCCAGCTCCTGCCAGTCACCATGTAGTTTAATTTTCACGCCTAACACTGGACCATGATGATGTTTGATGTTTGAACTGGCCTATGACATATGTCTACAAATTTTCCAGCAATTTTCAACCCATGAACTCTGACACAGCACTGACTGTGACATACTATTACAGGATTTTTATGGGGATGCACAGCTGCTCAGGAACATCCTATTATAAAGTAGTTTTTCTCCCAAAATGCAATAGTCATACTACACAATAAAGTTCTAATTGTTGTTGAAAGAGGTAGACTTGCCTTAGGTCCTGGATTTCCCACTTCACCTTTTGGGCCAGGTGGTCCTGGCAAACCCTTAAAAAAAAAAGAAGATGACAAAAATGCAATACAAAGGATTGTGTGTTAATGCCACTGTTCTTTTTCCTGATAAATTGAGGGATGCTATAGGCTTACCTGGTTCCCAGGCCTTCCCATTTCACCTTTCTCTCCCCGAATTCCTGGAGGCCCCTAGAGAAACAGGCATACCAAGGAAGGTTTTATATGTTGTACTGTATTGCTTTTTCATGGCTAAAACATCTTCTTAGTGGCTAATATATGACCATACTATTTTCCCCATCACTGTTATACCACGAGGGCCCAAGGACCCCAGAGGACCTAAGCCACCCTCTGGTCCAGCCTTTCCAGGAGGCCCCATTTCACCCTAGGGTGGAGCAGAGAATATAGACCAGTTAGTTCACCAATTATAGTCACAACGAAACATCTGTGACTACAGATAAATAATTTAACAAAATCTCTGCTGCAGATATACTTAATTAATACCTTTTGGCCTCCCTCTCCTTTTTCCCCCTTCTGCCCACGAGGACCAGGTTTCCCCTGAGACAGAAGCAGAAAATACACTCACGCATGTACCATTATTCATTAACAAATACCCTATTTAATAAGATCTGTATGCGTTATGGACTTACCGGAGATCCTGTATCCCCAGGGGCTCCTGGGACGTTGGAAGTGCAGGTGCACGCATATGGAAGAGCTGGGCAACTCTCCTCATCTCTCTGCAGAACCCAAAAAGATGGTAGTGTGCACATTAAGAACATTAAACTTGCTTGATTAGGTGTAAATTTGTACAGAATAACATGAGGCAGGCAAATGGTCAGGTGTTCAGAAAACATAAAATAGACAAGACTGTGTGCACGTGTCTGTGTGTGTGTGTGTGTGTGTGTGTGTGTGTTTGTGTGTGTGTGTGTATATATGTGTGTGTGGTTCCTCACCTGAGAGGGCAGGTCACAGCATGTGTCCTCTAAGGCCCAGGTAATGTTACATATGATCTCAAATGACTGCAGCTGGAACTGAGAACAGCACAAGAGGAAACCCTTTATATATCCAATGCACAAATAATAACAATATTAACTGTTTCTATAATGATTTCTTTCTGTATAAAGTATAACCTTTTGTGTACAGAAATTGCATTTTGTGTCAGTGCAGCTTACTCACAGCAGCAGAGCCACTGCGTGGCCCTCGAGTCCTCACTAGCTTGCCCAGCATCTCAAAGCCGTCAGTGGGTATGTTTCCTAGGGGACGGGCAGGTCTCTCACCAACCCTCTGACAGTCCACTGACAGGGATACACTCACCTGACTAACGGACAGGTGAATCTGCCATTCACAATACAAAAGAATGAAATACACAGGAACAGTGCTAAATAATCGTCTTCATTTCCATTTACAAAGTAATGTATATCATCCTAATCTCTCTTTATTCTCTTTATCTCTCCCACACCTTGTGAAAGCTGCCATAAAAGAGAGTGTGGACTTGTGGCTGGTCAAAAGTAAGCTCCTGAACTTCTCCTCTGTAGTCCAGACTGAAGTAGAGCAACACTTTCCTTTCAGCTGACAAAATAATAATAAAAAAAAACACACACACGCACACCATGTTTAATATAGTAGTAATAATAATAATAATAATAAATTTAATAATGTTAAAATATTGTATGATGCATTGTCTATGGCACCATGGCATTTTTGATATTGTTAGAAAAGTACGCTAAGGCGAGAACGTGTTTTTTTAGACACCACAAAGATTTCCTTGCCATGATGACTGGCTAATGAGCTGATTTCAATTTCCAAGAGCCTTTCTCTTTGAACTATATGCTGAGTTGGTCTCAGGTTAAGAGAAGCCAACATGCACTTGTCCACTTACAGGTCTTAAGAACCCTTGGATGGGTCAGGGATATCCCAGCCGTCCTTAAGCTCCATCATGTCAGCATGTATTGGTTGGCATAATTAAACTGACAAGTCAGTACATCAGAGTTCATTACATGATGATTGAAGAGGCCAACGTGAAAGTGCAATTTGTAGCAATTTCCAGTTTCCCAAATATAATCAGAGCAAATGATTTTCTCATTTCATTGGTATTTCGAACACAATCTCTTTTATTTCTTTAAATTATTTATCAAGTATTAAATAGAGGTAATTCTGTCCTTTTCCCTCAATCAACCGCCATAGTCAAAGCTATCACATTCAAAAATCAATGGGACAACCTGCATTTGAATATATATGAGGTCATTTACATTGACTATTTATGGATATTTGTGGGCGGTAAACTGGGCAGGAGAAGACGCCTTTTCACCTTCACATACAGTGTAATTTAATTTCCACCAGCCCTAGCAGTAAACAAACCTCTATTCACATGACAGGTTACACAGGTTTTCCCACCTAGCCAACACGCTCAGTTTGACAGTGAACAACATCAAGGTCTCTAAGATTAAAACATACCACATCCCTGTTGTAAAATAAAGTCCGCTGCCAAAATATATCCACATTGAAAGAAAGGCCATTTTATTAAGGAAGCACCATTCTTTAAGGCATTTATTCAAAGAAAAGAGTGTAATAAGCAATTTTCAACTTTCACACCTGTGGTGAGGCGGGGCAGTGGAATAGATACTGTCAACATAGGACGTCTACCCAGAATAGTTTGCTTAGGTCTTAAATGTTCTTCATATAAACACTTCATATCTTCAAAATGACAGCATCATATTTTCATATCTTTAAAATTATTTGTGCCTGTGTGAATATCAGAAAGAATCCATTCTCTTTCACTTGCATATCGGGAGAAATAAGAACTTCCATACTACTAACCCTTCCTTTTTAAATTTTTTAAAAATAACTAAATCATTAACAATCTATTCCAAATTCGTGTTTATGACAGGGCAAGTTTCTTCCTCTGGAACATCATTTTCCAAATATCTCTAACACCTAGGATCAGAGGTTTTTTGTGAGTGTTGTGCCTAACTTTTTTTTTTTTCCCGAAAAATTTGCGATGCAATTTGTGGAGTTTTTTTTGGGTGATTTTTTGCAGCAGACTACTTGAATTGGCGAAATTGCAACTGCACAAAATCGTTTTGCATGGTCTTTTTGATTGTTTAAGCTGTACTCATGTTCCATGCATGTGAATCGAAAGGGGCTTTGACTGAATACACGCTGTGGTGACATCTTGGCCCAAATTTGGGGAAAATCTGCAGAAATTTTGAAAAATCGCAGACTTCTCTGAAAATTGCGGAGTGTGCTTGGTTTTGCGTTAATTCCCGCAATCGTGAAATCCGTGAGGGACTAAATTTGGTATCACGCACAGCAAGAAAAAGCTGCAAAGTATTTCTGTCCCAACAATTACAGAAAGATGGAGGGGCTGATTAATTAATCAAACAATGACTTTGTGCCCCTGAAGTATCCCTAGTTAACTTGTCTGGTTACTGTATACCTAAATCTATGTGGGGTTATATCACTTCTATTTCCAAGTTTGCGTGATGTTACAGTATGATGAAACACAGCTGAAAGTGGATCATTCTCACAAGTTTGGATGCTTTCATCATTTCTGAAGCATGCACCCGTATCGTTTCATGCAGCCCTGTACTCACGGTCCAGCACCACTCCCATTTTGGGCTGGAAATCGTTGTCAGTGAGCTGCCAAAGAGCAAAGGGCTCCTTGGGCGAGTCTTGCAGCAGGCGGAAGGCCAAACTGATTGTGTGCTCTGGAGAAAAGCCTGCTGGATGGATAAAGCTGTAATATAAGCCAAAGAAAAAAAAACACAATGATTTGCACAATGCAAAACATCATTTGCATAGCTGATTTACACTTGGGAAATGTTTGTAAAAACTCACCCTGTGCTTTGGGTCAGCTGTACGTCTCTGTAGAGGGTGTAGCTGGGAATAGTGCTGAAGATAAAAGGCTCCACTGAAACACCCTCCACAGTGGAGTGGGCTCTCTGAGTCAGACCAAATGCCTCCATCATGTTAAAGCCTGCAACACATACCCACCCATCATTTTTCTGGGAACAATGCCAGTGCGTTGATTATCATTCTTAATTACCATGCCAACTTAAAAGATGAGCAGGTGTTTACCTTTAATCACACTATTCCTGATAGTCATCTCAGGACACACTGTAAAAGAAAACACAACGCAGGAGATTACAATTGTTCATTCGCTGAATCATTTCTGCATCTTCAGTAACCGCTTTATCCAGGTCGGGGTCATGGTGGAATCGTATCCTCTCCCGGGAACACTGGGCATGACGAGGGAATAAAACTTGGATGGGATGCCTGCTGTGATACTCACTTTCCTTTTGTATGGGATGTAGTCTTGGAGGGACGTGTGCTCTTAATGGTGCTGCAGCTGAAAAAGAAGCACATGCCGGTATTCTGGTAATGACTCAAGCATATATTTGGAAGTGCGAGAGTTATTTTTAGGGCTGAATGAGAGTCTCACCTGTGGGATGGAGAATAGTGACAGCAGTGCTCTCTACTGTTCCTAGGCGGGAGTGCACGCTTATCCGATACACCGTCTCTGGCTGTAGCTCATTGAAACAGTGACTGCTGCTAGTTGATTTGACCGTTTCCTCCTTTATCTGCTTATCTGTGCCCAAGCAAACCCAGACAAAGAGAGCAAACTAACATGTACATTTTTTCTATAGATAAAAAATGAGAATAAATGTATAATCATCTCCACAATTTAATTTCCGTCAAAATGTGATTTCTACCATTGATATACAAAGCTTAAAGTGGTCCATTTTGGTGGCTATAGCAGATTTGCAACGGTGCACATTATAGTGACACTTTCTAACTAACTCTAAATTAAGACGCTGTTCTAGCTTGTTATTTTGATGAACACAGAGACTGGACAGTTCTGTCTTTTATGTTGTTCCATTCCCCTAAATCAAATAAGGAATTCTACTTTTTTTTTAAAAAGCTGTTTCCCAGCCAAGAACTGCATACATTCACAGAAACAGGCCATTTGACTGTCCTGGCAGATGACAAGACTGTTAACTGCTTCAAACGAAATTACACTGCCAGAATGAAATGGGTGCATATACATGGAGGTGCAGAGCTCAAACTGCGACCTTCATGAGTCTGAAGCTTTTGGCCAGAAAAGTGTACAAAAGACACTCTCAGGCTAGGAGTAACCTGTATATGGATACATTGATGACTCTTGGTGTGGGTAAGTGTATAAATAGTATATCACATAAACAGGTTGGTACTGGTACCTCTGAGGGCCTGGATGACTATGTGGTATGCAGTGATTGCTGCTACTGGCCTCCAGGACACACAGATACTTGAATGATCAGACCGAACCACGCTCACACTGCTCACACGTAGACTGGCTGGATATATGGGGAAAAAATACAAGATGTGTGTATACGGGTGGGTATACAGTATGTTTATGAATGTACTGTATGTGTGTACAGACAGAAAGATAGAAAGAGACTGACTGGTTTTGCCCTGTGCGGAGGCACTGCCTCCCTCTCTGTTGCGGTACTCAGCAGTAACCAGCACGCTGTACCGAGTGTCAGGGAAAAGAGACTGCAGAAGGACTCTTCTTTCACTGCCTGGCAACAACACCTACAAGAAAAGTCCCCAAGACTACATTACCCATGATACACCACAAGCGCCTATGTAAGATGTATGTATAAAGTATATTATTCAGTAGTGAGTCTGTGTGCTGCCATCAATATCCTTAAGAGGGCTTGTACACCAATAAGTTATACACCATAGAGTTACTGTAGTCACTTAGACATTTGTAAACAAACTTAAATTTAAAAAAAGAGCATGAAGAGCATCATTCTTATTGAAAGAAAGGAACATGTTTTATATCATTCTCATGGAACACTCACTTTGTTCTCCCGTGCATCTCCAGTTAAAGGAGTGTAGGATACGTGGTACTGCAGCACATGAGCATTAGGAGGAACCCAGCTGACCAGCATACTGACTGCAGTCTCTTCAGAGATGGACACACTAGTGGGACCTCCCCCAAACACTGAGGCAATACAAATAAACCAACAAAAATGTTTTAACAATGTCGTTTTATTACAGTAGGAGACAATCTTAATAATGCTTAATAATGCTTAATAATGCTTATCATATGTGATATATACTCACAGGTGCTGTATCTTATAGCCACAGCCTCACTTTGTGCTCCATCAGCATAGAGGGCAGATAGTGAGATCTGATATTCTTTATCATCCTCAACCCCCTCCAGTGTGGCTCCTTCACTCTCTCCATTCACTTTCAGCTTAAACAATGGAAGAAACAAAAACCTTTTTATATTCTCCAAAACCCATCACATATTCACAGTATAAGCAACTCAACCTGTAATTAATGATCAGTAATTATTACAGCATCTCACACAAGCTCAACACAATGATGACAGCTCACACTGACCTGCCTCAGGTCTCCTCCACTCAGAGAGATCCATTTAATCAGGTAGGAGGTCACGTCGTCCGCAGCCGGCTCCCAGCGTACTGTTAGAGTGTTCTCAGAGTAGTTAGTGACCCGAAGCTCAGACGGAGCAGGCACCCTTACTGAGAATGTGATGGAGAAAAAGACTTGTAGTCAAGACTGGTTCAACAAAGACAGAGCTAAGAGGACGATTGTACTGTATGATGCTTAAATCAAGTCTACAAAAACGACAAAGCAAGCATGTGACTTACATGTAGTGATGTTACCAGTGAGGGGAGTAGAGAGGCCTTTTAAATAGAGAGACTGCACAGACACCAGATACTTTGACAGAGAGGACAGATTCTGCAGTAAGACTGTGTTCACACCTGCCACCTCCACCTGAGAGAGAGAATAAAACATGATGAGAGGGACAGGAAATGTTATAATCAGGAGTCCAGAAATAGACCTTTTGGCTTGGTGTCTATGAACCCCAAAATAGAAGTCTCAAAATAGCCATTTTGCAGTGGAGAAGTTACATTATGGCAGGTAAACAATTTCTGGACATGAGTTTACTCATCAGTTTGAGTCAGTTTGACTTATTTCATATGTTGTTTCTTTTCATCATTCAGTATGTAGTGCCTGTTGATGAAATTTGTAAGAAGATCAGCCTGGAATATTACACCTCCCCATCAGCAGAGGTTTCCCTCCCCTGAGTTCTGAACAACTACACTTTTCGATTACTCCCTGTTCCCCAGAGTATGTAACGCAGGGGTGTGAAACATACAGTCCGTGGAACTGTCCGATAAGGTGGATAATCTGGCCAAGCAAATGAATTTAGAATCATATTAAATTAAAATCATATTGTATCCAAAGTACAGTGAGGGAAAAAAGTATTTGATCCCCTGCTGATTTTGTACGTTTGCCCACTGACAAAGAAATGATCAGTCTATAATTTTAATGGTAGTTGTATTTGAACAGTGAGAGACAGAATAACAACAAAAAAATCCAGAAAAACGCATGTCAAAAATTTTATAAATTAATTTGCATTTTAATGAGGGAAAAAAGTATTTGACCCCCTCTCAATCAGAAACATTTCTGGCTCCCAGGTGTCTTTTATATGGGTAACGAGCTGAGATTAGGAGCACACTCTTAAAGGGAGTGCTCCTAATATCAGTTTGTTACCTGTATAAAAGACACCTGTCCACAGAAGCAATCAATCAGTCATATTCCAAACTCTCCACCATGGCCAAGACCAAAGAGCTCTCCAAGGATGTCAGGGACAAGACTGTAGACCTACACAAGTCTGGAATGGGCTACAAGACCATTGCCAAGCAGCTTGGTGAGAAGGGGACAACAGTTGGTGCGATTATTCGCAAATGGAAGAAGCACAAAAGAACTGTCAATCTCCCTCGGCCTTGGGCTCCATGCAAGATCTCACCTCGTGGAGTTGCATTGATTATGAGAACAGTGAGGAATCAGCCCAGAACTACACGGGAGGATCTTGTCAATGATCTCAAGGCAGCTGGGACCATAGTCACCAAGAAAACAATTGGTAACACACTACGCCGTGAAGGACTGAAATCCTGCAGCGCGCGCAAGGTCCGCTGCTCAAGAAAACACATATACATGCCCGTCTGAAGTTTGCCAATGAACATCTGAATGATTCTGAGGACAACTGGGTGAAAGCGTTGAGGTCAGATGAGACCAAAATGGAGCTCTTTGGCATCAACTCAACTCGCCGTGTTTGGAGGAGGAGGAATGCTGCCTATGACCCCTGGAACACCATCCCCACCGTCAAACATGGAGGTGGAAACATTATGCTTTGGGTTTTTTTTTTCTGCTAAGGGGACAGGACAACTTCACCGCATCAAAGGGACGATGGACGGGGCCATGTACCGTCAAATCTTGGGTGAGAACCTCCTTCCCTCAGCCAGGGCGTTGAAAATGGGTCGTGGATGGGTATTCCAGCATGACGATGACCCAAAACACATGGCCAAGGCAACAAAGGAGTGGCTCAAGAAGAAGCACATTAAGGTCCTGGAGTGACCTAGGCAGTCTCCAGACCTTAATCCCATAGAAAATCTGTGGAGAGAGCTGAAGGTTCAAGTTGCCAAACGTCAGCCTCGAAACCTTAATGATTTGGAGAAGATCTGCAAAGAGGAGTGGGACAAAATCCCTCCTGAGATGTGTGCAAACCTGGTGGCCAACTACAAGAAACGTCTGACCTCTGTGATTGCCAACAAGGGTTTTTAAACCAAGTACTAAGTCATGTTTTGCAGAGGGGTCAAATACTTATTTCCCTCATTAAAATGCAAATCAATTTATAACATTTTTGATGTGCATTTTTCTGGATTTTTTTGTTGTTATTCTGTCTCTCACTGTATAAAAATTTACCATTAAAGTTATAGAATGATCATTTCTTTGTCAGTGGGTAAACATACAAAATCAGCAGGGGATCAAATACTTTTTTCCCTCACTGTAAATGATTCGAAAAAAGAGCAAGTTTCTGTTATTTCAGAAGAGGACAAAATAAAGCAATAAACTCAGGGCCATAAATTGAGCTAATGACAAAATGTACAAGCTAACAATCTCAGATATAATCACAATTAAGTCCATTTCAGTTCCAGGTTGTAACTCAACAAAATGAGAAAGTTCAAGGCGGACGGCAAAAGCACTGTATGATAAAACCATAATTTTGAAAGTCTGTACTGTGTGTGATACATGTTCAAAGCATTTCTTATGGTGGTCGAGAAGTGTTAAACAAAATCACAAATATGAAAACAAAATAATAATGTACCTTTCAGATAAATGCTAATAAATTAGGTTTTTTGTCCAGTCAACTTGACCTTGGACTAAGTTTAATGTGTCTGCTACATGAAATGAGACTGACACCCCTGCTGTAGTGTGGGATGCCAAATGTCAAACTCTGAATATTCTTTTCTCTCCAGAGCCATATCACCCTGCAGTTCTCGCCTGGTTTTCCACAGAAGCTAAGCAGGGTTGAGCCTGGTCAGTACCAGCCCCCCCGCCTCCACTATGTAAAGCGCTTTGAGTGTCTAGAAAAGCACTATATAAATGTAACTGTAACTAATTAAATGTTAAATATAAATTTTATATGCTGACATAAATATTTAGTTCATATGCTAATTTGCCCCACCCTCACAGAGTATGCATTATGGGAAAACACAGCACCGGTAGGGTTGCCAGGTTTACATTATACTGGGTAAGTTTTCCAACAAGGTTGAGGACATGAAAAGCAAATAATTGAAATTAAATCAAATCTATTTCTTCACATATATACTATGGCAATGGGGATGTAAAAAAATTTATCAGATTTTCTCTGCTGTCTGAACATACTCTAAGAATCTCAATCAACCTAAAAAGCTTTGATGTGAAAAGCTTTCTTCCTCCACCTGTTTGACATCACTCCCATGATTTGTGCTGTAGGTGACACGATGGGCAGGAACATCAACTGCCCCAGGAACCCATGTGACCTTAAGAGTGCTGTGACTGACCATTGGGAACTGCAGACTGAGAGGAGATGGTAGTGGAACTGCAGAGAGAGAATAGAGAAATAGAGTAAAAGTACATCTCTAAGCAAACATTGTGCACTTTGGATGGTTTATGTTGATATATATAAAGCGCAGAAGCATTTACATGTGGTAGCGATAGCGGTGACAGGATCACTTGGCTCATCTTCATACAAAGCGTACACAGTGACTGAGTAGTCTGTAGAAGGCATCAGGTCTCGCAGCTCTACATCAGTCTCATCAGCTCTAAATTTCACCTGCCACACAGAAATACAGCTGCACTTCATACATCTCAAAAATAAACCCTCACACATTCACAATAGTGCTCTGAGCTTCATTCACACAACTATGCCGATGAGGGGTTATTCCCAAAATCAAAAGTGAAAAGAGAGAAATTTGTATTTAAATATTTTACTCCAGTTCCACTGAAATACGCCCTACCTGTCTACACATTTGTGACGTAATATACAAATCACTTATGGCATTTAAACACAAGCCTGTCCACCATCTCTTCGCTCAACTAATCACTGTTTATTCAAGCATAATGTACACAGAGTGTGTTTTAGAGTGTTGGGTTTGTTAAACTGGCTCCTCAACCAACAATGATCTTTGCAGGCAGACAGCCAAGGCAATGTTAGAAAGTAGCTTAGAGTAGGGTTAGAAACACACTATATGGCCAAAAGTATGTGGACACCTGACACCCATAAACACCCATTCCAAAACCACGGGCATTAATATGGAGTCGGCCCCCTTTGTGCTGTTATAACAGCCTCCGCTCTTCTGGGCTTTCCAGAATTTTTGGAAATAGATTTTTGGAAATAGAAATAGATTTTGGAGAGTGGCTATAAAGGTTTGTGCTTATTCAGACACAAGAGTATTAGTGAGGTCAGGCACTTATGTTAAATGAGAAGACCTGGTGTATAGTCGACGTTCCAATTCCAGTGGGGTTGACGTCAGGGCTCTGTGCAGGTCACTCGAGTTCTTCCATATCAACCATGCCAAACCATGCCTTCATGGACTTTGCTTTGTGCACAAGTGCACTGTCATGGATGGAACAAGTTTGGGCCCCTTTAGTTCCAGTGAATCTTAATCTTAACGGTTCAGCATACAAAGATATTCTAGAAAATGGTCTGTTTACAACTTTGTGGCAACTGTTTGAGGAAGGATCACATATGGGTGTGATGATTGGGTGTCCACAAACCTTTGGCCTTATAGTGTATGAACATTTCTATGTCATTTTGATAAAATAGTGTATATATTGTACGTTTTCTTAAAGTAGAGATGTCAAATGATAAATAATACAATGTTACCATAAATATTAGCATACAGCTGTACCCTGACTCACCTCTTGAGCATCATCAGGCTCTCCATCAGCGAGAGCTGAATAGAGGGCCATGTACTGAGTAGCTCCATGAGCAGGCCTCCAGCGCACCCGGAGACCGCTGGGAGAGGATGCAGTGACCTCCAGAGACTCAGGCATGGCCAGCATTGCTGTGGAGAAGAGAGGAAAGAAGAGGTGATGCAAGAGGTGGGAAGAGGAAATTTGGTCAACTATTCTCTGTTTCAGGTTAATAATAATTTTGTGGTGTTGTTGTTGTTTTTACATAGACGCTCACATGTAGTGAAGATGCCTCTCAGAGGAGAGCCCACATTGTCCTCATATACAGGAAAGATCGACACGTGGTACTGTGTCTGTGACGACAGTCCAGTGAGCATCACTGTGGAGTTTGACCCCTTCACCACCACCTGCAAAAACACAGCACTCGGGAGCATGGAACATAGCTTAGGATCTCAGTTGTTTTGGTGTACTCCTAATTTCTGCTCACAATTATACCTATTCAAAAATTATGATATTTAATGACGTAACTCTGTAGTGGCAGGGTAAGTTTAAATTAATTGATTAGAGTAACTGCAGGAATGTTGTTTAAATAGCTTGTTAAGTGTTGTCCTCTTAGCCTTCAGCAGTTTATTAAAATAATGTTTACATATTGTTTTGACTGTAATTAAAAAGTAAATTTTACCCATCCATCCATCCATTTCTGTAACGCCTATCCTACACAGGGTCACGGGGAGCCTGGAGCCTATCCCAGTGGACTCGGGGCACAAGCCGGGGGAGACCCTGGATGGGGTGCCAACTCATTGCAGGGCACAATCACACACACATTCACACACTACGGATAATTCTGGAGATGCCAATCTGCCTACAATGCATGTCTGGACTGATGGAGGAAACCAGAGTACCCAGAATAAACCCCTGAAGCACAGGAAGAACATGCAAGCTCTGTGCACACAGGGAAGAGGTGGGAATCAACCCTCAACCCTGGAGGTGTGAAGCAAACATGCTAACAAAAAAAAAAACAGTATACCATTATGGTTAAGTATTAGATATTTCAGATCATCTCAGTATACTGTCACACTTGTACAGTGTAAAGCTAGAGCAGGAGGTCACTAACTGGACTGCGGTCCAGATGCAAACCCAGCAAAACATTTTAGTGGACTTATCCAGACCTTGGTAAACAAGGAATGTAATTCAACTGGAAATTTACTCATTTTACTTGAATACCCATGTGCTAGAGCAAAACTGGGCTGTGAGCCTCCTGAGCAGTAGATTCTGTCGTAGCTGTAGGTTAAAAGTCAGGCTCACCTCCTGTGGACTCTGTCCCTCACTGCTGTGGAACACCACCCTGTACTGCTGCACCACTCTGCCCGGACCTGTCCAGCTCAAACGCACCTCCTTGGGACCAAGCTCAGAGTATCGCAAGTCTGTGGGACTCGGGTAGGACAGGCCTGGGTCTTCAGTGGGATGCGCACGTCCTGCTCCAAACACACACACACACAAACACATGTGTCAATCAGTGTAGGTCTACAGTAGAGTACTACTAATTTGTACTGACTACGAGGACGATAGCTCCGAAAAACACCAAATATGTGTGTTTGAATAATTATCTAAGTTAACTGCCAATTTGGCTGAGCATGGCCAATTTTGTTGCTGATTCACTAAGAATATGCACAGATAATTAAAATATGGTTGTGCCATACAAGCTTGTGTTTTGCATGTGTATTTACAGTATGTATGGAAACTAAGGAGCCATTTCTTTGCCATAATTTAGAAGATCAAGTGAGTGATTTTGGCAGAAATTGGCAGCATGCTGTTTTGTAACTGAAAATTCAAATAAATGCAAGAACAAATTCTGACAATTGTAGAGAGGCCACCTTGTGCTGAATGGTCGTTGCACTTCAAGTCACTTCAAATTACTGTCAATAAATATTTAGTTAGTGTTTAATAAAAATAACAATGATACATCTCTAAATCAAGTCAAGACAAGTCAAATGGCTTTATTGTCATTTCAGCCATATACAGACGAAACAACGTTCCTCCAAGATTATGGAGCAACACAGAAATACACGAGAAGACACAGAACTAAATAAGACCTACACATTTCTACATAAAGTGAATGTGCGTTCCTTCAATGGAGCTGTCAGGATGTGGCGAAGTGGATAGACTCACTAGGATTTCCCCAATACACGGCATGCTTTACTGAGAATTTCATCACAGGCAGAAATCTGGTTTATGTAAACCGCCGTTATTTGCCACGATTAGGAATCACTGACTTTGAACATATAAAGGCGATCTCAGCACATGTCCGTGAGCTGCTAGGTGTCTCTGAGCCATTGTGGAGTTGCAGTATTGCAGACCCTCAATGATATGGGCATGTTTTTGGAAGTCAAAAGCAGGACTGGGGAAAGTGCTGATTCCCTTACCTATGCTCAGTTCCTCAATTACCAAAAGAAGTAAACAGCAAGATTACAGTATAAAGAGCTTATGAAGTTCAATAAAGTGAACGTGCAAACATTTGCAAACACCACAAGGCGGTTCAGTAACTACTAAAACAGGACAATATGTACCGAAGAGACAGTGTAACGCTGACCAGTACACAGTTCTAGTGTGGAAGTGTCAGATATGTCAGGGAGTTCAAATGAATAACAATATAATAAAAAAATGCTATGAATGTAAACATAACATACTATGACATAGTATTCTGCAGATACAGTGTCCTCCACTAATATTGGCACCCTTGGTAAATATGAGCAAAGAAGGCTGTGACAAATTGTCTTTATTGTTTAACCTTTTGATCTCTTGTTTAAAAAAAAAAATCACAAAACACTCTCATGGATATCAAGCAATTCAAACAAAACACAGGTTTATGCAAAAAAAATAATCTTTGTTAAATATAGGTGTGCAACAATTTTTGACACCCTTTTAGTCAATACTTTGTGTTACCTTTCTTTGCCAAGAGAACAGATCTGAGACTCCTATAATGCCTGATGAGGTTGGAGAATAAATGGCAAGGGATCTGAGACCATTCCTCCAAACAAAATCTCTCCAGATCCTTCAAATTTCGAGGTCCACGCTGGTGGACTCTCCTCTTCAGTTCATCACAGGTTTTCTATGGGTTTCAAGTCAGGGGACTGGGATGGCAATGGCAGAACCTTGATTTTGTGGTCAGTAAACCATTTGTTGATTTTGCTGTATGTTTTGGATCATTGTCCTGCTGAAAGATCCAACCATGGCCCATTTTAAGCTTTCTGGCAGAGACAGTTAGGTTTTCATTTAATATCTGTGGATATTTGATAGATACATTATGCCATGCCATGGATACATGATGCCATGTATCCTAACAAAATGTCCAGGTCCTCTGGCAGAAAAACAGCCCCAAAACATTAAAGAGCCTCCACCATATTTAACCGTGGGCATGAGGTACTTTTCCATATGGCTACCTCTCTGTGTGCGCCAAAACCACCTCTGGTGTTTATTTCCAGAAAGCTCTATTTTGGTTTCATCTGTAGATGCTTGAGTTTGTTTTTGGATGAGTGTAGAGGCTTTTTTTCTTGAAACCCTTCCAAACAACTCCAAACAACTTGTGGTGATGTAGATGACTTCGGATTGTAGTTTTGGAGACTTTATGACCCCAAGATGCAACTACCTTTTGCAATTCTCAAGCTGTGATCCTTGGAGATTTTTTGGCAACTCGAACACCTCTTCACAGTGCATTGAGACAATATAGACACACGTCCAATTCCAAGTTGACTGGAACTTCTGAATTATTGCCCTGATGATGGAAATGGGCATTTTCAATGCTTGTGTTATATTCTTATAGCCACTTCCCATTTCGTGAAGCTCAACAACCTTTTGTGAAGTTCAACAAAGTCATGGTTGAATAATTTCATGTTCCTAGTCACCCAGGTGTACTAAAAAAATGTAGAATATCAATGGGAATATATTCAAATGTATTTTTCTCATATGAATTAGTAGGGGTGCCAATAATTGTTGCACACCTATATTTAACATACACACACACACACACACACACACTTATTTATTTATTTATTTAACAAAAGATCAAAATGTTAAACAATAAAGAAAAATTTTCACAGCCTTCTCTGCTCATATTTAGCAAGGGTGCCAAAATTACTGGAGAGTATAGTGGTGACAAGAAATTAAATACGATATTTTTTATAAATACAGGAACAGTAAATGTCATTGTGTCTGTAATAAACTCACTTGTTTTGCTGCGCTCCTCCATTTTCCCACACAGGATGCGCACCAGTCGACCAACCAGTTTACTGAGCAGAGGGAAATCGTTCACGTTGTACACATTCAGCTCCAGAGGCTCAGACGCTACCTGCTTCAGCTCGGCCTCATCCGCATTCTTTACACCTATGTGTGTGTGTGTGTGTGTGTGTGTGTGTGTGTGTGTGTGTGTGTGTGTGTGTGTGTGTGTGTGTGTGTGAGTGAGAGAGAGAAAGAAAGAGAGACTTTTTAGGTCTCTTTATTACCAAAGACTAAAAATAGTACTTATATATAATGTACAAAAAATAAGTTAAGTAGGAAGACGAACCACAGAAAAGAAAGAAAAAATACCTCAGACAAAAACAGCAACAAAATAAAGACAAAAAAAAAATAAACAAAAACAAATCCTTTTGGAAAAAACATTTCCATTTAGTTCTCAAACCTTTAACTGCAGAAGGTCCTCATAATCAATGTCACAAATGCACCCCTTTATTCCCCAACCAGCTGATATTAAGCATGTTCTACTTTTACGTGCGATTTTATTAATCCGGTAAACTGGAACAACTTCAGATGACTCTTTTCCAGTTAATATCCCCTTTCTTGAGAGCCATACTGCCAGATTTGCCTCTCCAAATAATAAATTCAATAGGACATGGACATCCTTCCTAGTCATGTATTCATTGTATTTAGGTCCATAAATGAAAAGTGCTGGTGTGAACACCCCTCCCAAAATCCTGCACCACTCCTGTCATTTTTCAAACATTGTCACTAGTTTTGCACAGTTAAGGAACAAAGAGAGAAAGAGAGAGAGAGAGATACAGAGAGATACAGAGAGAGAGATACAGAGAGAGTGGGGGAGGAACAGACGCTGACTACTTACAAAGCTGCACTAAAACAAATCAAATCACACAAGAACCCGTTATCATTCATTAAACTATTTTAGGAAAGTAAAAAAACAAACAAACAATAAACCACAGTCTCACCCACAGCGATGATCTCAACTCCTGCGTTCTTCAGCCTACTGGCTGCAGCAATGGCATCATCCTGAGATTTACCGTCTGTCAAAAGCAGCAGAAATTGTGGGGTATCTGACCTGGCCCCGACCTCTTCCTTCAAATTCTCCTCCAGGACATGAATGAGAGCCTGACCTGGGACACAAACGCTTAACAATGTGACCACGAGTGCAACTTTAAAAAGCTCTGAAATGTGCTGGGGCCAAGAATGGGAGAAATAAAAACCTTGCATGATCAATGAAACACCACTGCAAGTGTTTCTAAAGCATTTTTAGTGTAGTATTATATTATTATACAAGTATTAAATGTGTCTCGTGTAGAGGATTTTTACTGTAAATGATGGTTGTTGTGTAAGTCGTTTAAAATTTAGTTGATATGGTTTACATTACCTACATATTGTCTTCACTGGGGACATTGGAATAAAAAAGATCCCGCAGTCTGTGATTACACACTGGCAGCTACAGCTAGTATAGAGCTTCACTATGTATTCGTAAATATCATAATATCAGGTTTGTAGTTTTCTAAAGATACCTTCATGATGTTGCCATGCTTGTTATTGGGTAAACACCATGGTTCACAGGAAAAGAAAGCTGCTTATGCCATGTTAATTCATAGCCACCTTGATGCAAGATTTTTATAACAGACAAGCCATTTTACAGCTATTATTAGAAAGTAATTGTGCCACACCCACATCTGCACACCACCTTGCTCAAAGTCACCGGATAATTTCAACTGATTTCTGCTGGAACTTGCAAAAAGTGGTCGGGACCAAACAGGCATTTCAAAAAAGTGCTGAAGTTAGCAGAGCCTCTTCTAAAAGTGTTTCTTAGAACAAAGAGCTAATTCTGTTTAAAGATGCCATTTTTACCTGTGAAGGTGTTCCCTCCCTTGTATCGGAAGTTTCGGACAGCATCAAGGAGCTGCTCTTTGGATGTGAAGTTATTAAGCTGCCACTCAGTGCGAGGGTCTCCGCTGTATTGGGACAGGGCTGAAACAGACGGTCAGACATATTTGTGTATACATGCAATCAAATTCAGTGAATGTTTTATGGTGATCAGGGACACCAGTCCATCACATGGTACCCTGAACACACCTTTACTGTTAGGGGCAATTTTTATGGAGGTGATTATGTTGCAAAACTTGAGACCCTGATCTGAGAACTTGTAGCATAAAATTTGTACTTGTATTTTCAGTGTGAGAACTTCCATCCATCCATCTATCCATTTTCTGTACCACTTATCCTACACAGGGTCACGGGGAGCCTGGAGCTTATTCCAGGGAACTTGTTCGGGGACAGCCTGGACAGAGTTCTAAACCTTTGCAGGACACAATCGCACACACATTCACACACTACAGACAATTTGGAAATACCAATCAGCCTACAATGCATGTCGTGGACTGGTGGAGGAAACCCCTGTAGCATGAGGAGAACTTACAGACTCTATGTGCACAGGTCAGAGGCGGGATACAAACCCCCCAACCCCAAAGGTGCGAGGCAAACATGCTAACCACTAAGCCACCATCAAAAGTCACAGTCAAAAAAGTTCCACAGTGCGAACCAATACTAAGAAGCATACAAATATATTTACTTGTACATGAATTCATTTTTTGCCTCTACAACCTCTTTAACATGGCATCACAACTTCAAATCTACTGTACCACTTCTCTTGGTAGATGTGTTGCCAATCTGATTTGTGTACTTTGTAACTGCTTCACATAGGAATCAGAACTGGGTTCAGTGGGGATGAGATAATGATCATGACCAACAAAACAGCTTATTTTAGTATGGGGGAAAAAAACAACAACAATAAACAAACACCTGGGTGCTGAAATGCAGGAAAATCAGCTCTGGTTCTGTCAATAATGCCAGACCAAACAACCGTTACTACTGTAAGATCATTTTATCTATGATATTTTGCTAATTGTGCAAGCATGTCAAGGAATATAATCAATATTAAACTATGATCAAAATAGCCAATCTTTTTTATGTTTTGTGCGTGAAAACTTGCATTGTAATGACATTATGTCAGTGAGATTTGGTATTTTGTGGGGGTTTCTTTCCAACGAAATACAGGTTGTTAAACAGAAAACTTGAGAACATGAGGGTTCAGCATAAACCTGTGTCTAAATTGTTCCTAGCAATCAACCCTAGCTGCAAAGTTCAGTACAACACATAGGTGGTCCAAATAATTTGGGTTTTGCAGTGGCATGGTCAGAAGGATCATGAATGTCAGAACTCTGCAGGAAGGTTGGTGACCAAGGGGATTCTTTTTTCCTGACCTTTGTCTAATTGATGGGTTTTATCTCTTCTCGCTCTTGATTGGCTTAATATGCAATTTATTATTATGTACTTGCATGTTATATTGTATATTGCACTGTATTATTTAAATATTGCAAATTGTGTTTAGTGTACATTGTATTGCATATACATAGCACACAGTATATAATATATACTTGTATATTCACACTACTTTATTCTATTCTATTCAACAGTCCACAGCTCAGAAAAGAAACAAGTCACTCAAACCACACTGTTGCAAAGTGACTGTAACAGAACTAAACTAACAAGCATGTCACTGTAAGGAGACCTTATATCAGTACAATAACATGTTATATCAACAGTAAAAGAAACCATTATGTAACATGAAACGTTGCCTGATCCAAACGTATGTAATCCATGCAAATCCGAATTCAACATTAACAGTTCATCATATTATTCTAATGTGAAGGACTCAGATTCATATTACGAATGTTACAAACATTGAAGGAATGTGACGAGGCCTGGCTTACCAATTTGCACTCCATATGGGCCGATGCGGAAGGGGGTGACCAGGCCCTCCAGGAACTCCCGCACCTTCTTGAAGTTAGTGCGTCCAATACTCCAGGAGCCATCTACCAGCAGGACAAGATCAGCCTGCACCCCGACCCTGCACTCGAAAGGCTTGGGAGAGGATCCAGCTGGACACATACAGTATGAATGAGAGGTAAGGAAAAAATAATTCTATATCTGAGCTAATTCTTAATCAGAAATGACAGAAATCTGCAGAACAATTGTACCATATAATTACCACTAAAATGCACAGTACATATGTTTACTAGGTTCAGAGTTAGTCCTGGGTAAGGTGTGGAACTAAAAATGAATTTTAGAACTTTATCTAACTAATGGAAAGTACATTATCGAGTATTCTATTAGCCCAATAAATCCATATCCAGGTGTGTGTGTGTGTGTGTGTGTGTGTGTGTGTGTGTGTGTGTGTGTGTGTTCCCATGAACTATATAGAATAGCGACATTTCATTTTCCAATCTTTGTAATGAGTGCAGAGCTTTAAGTGTTTCTTTTAAAATGTAAAGCTAGACACGTCTTTCAATGTTTTTAATTACATCATATATGATTTATAGTAATGGTATAAGAAATCAGGTGGCTTTTGGGGGTTTTAATTCCTTCAGACCCTACTTCCTACCACCTGTTGAAATGAACAATTCAACAAGTTTGATTTTGTTTACTTGACAGGAAGTGAATTAAGCAGTTATTTTGACATATCTGTGGAATTCCCCTTTAAACACACAGCTAGCATGGCTCATTTAACTTGGCCTAGTGAGTGAGACAAATACTGACTCTACTGTTTGTATACCCTTAGGACATACTGGAAAAAAAAGTAATCTATTGCAAAGACATTCAGGCCTTGATTTAATAAGATCCAAAATAACAAGCTCTATTTTCTAGGTGCAATCAGATACGCTGCACATATAAATTGTAGTTGTGTTGCGGGTGATTTACCAAAAATAGCTGTGCAAAGTATGAGAAGGAAATGATGTTTAAATGAGGTTTGTTTTTCTGAATGTTAGTTTGGAATCTCCAAAAAATGAAATGAACTTGAAACACAGTGCACAATACAGGATGTTGGAAAGAATGGTCAATAGCTAATGATATAATAAACCAAATTTATTACAGCAATATTACAATACTTTCAAGAAATTTTTAGATTATTTTACTAATGCATATTTTAGATAAATATTCTAATTACTAAAACTAAATGGTATAATTTTGTCTTCAACCTGCGGAAATGGACAAATTTAATACCTGCCCTCCAGATGTTGTAATTTGTGGACTTTTAGGCTTAGAAAATCACTTTGCAAAATTGTGCAAAAGTGCGAAATGAATCGACTTGCATTGGCACTGCCTTATATTTTGCACCTTTCAATAGAAAAGCATCGAAATGCATATTAAACAAGGAAAACATGCAAAATGGACAAAAAAAGACATTATTCTGCTCATGTGAAAGATGCAATCTTCTCCTTGTTAGTAGAGCAGCTTGCATGTTTTATTTCTAGCTGTGTTTTTACACATGCAAGCCTTTAGTAAATCAGGGCCTTAGTGTTTCAGGTTTTACAAATATACCTTCTTTATCACAAGTAAAGCAAAAAGGTCAAATATTATCTCTTACGATATTAATACTAATATTAAACAAAACGATTCAAATGTTTGCATTTTTCTTTCTGAATATGATATAAATATTCTCTTCTATATAAATATTTCTTTATAACTGTGCATCCTCTAAACAACTTGTGGTATCCCAGAGGCATGAAGGGGGAGATGCAAAATTTTGCTCTCAAGTGTACATTGAATATATTTTTCATGCCGTGTCAATGTTGTGCTTTTCTTTTACCTGTAACTGGGGTGTTTTTTCTCACTTTGTGCTCCTCCTCTGCAGGTTTACCTCTGCTATCAACCTTCTCATCGTTTGTCTTTGTACGGTTTTTGTCTTTCTTCTTTTTTTTCTTATCTTTGACCTTTTCGACTTCTTGTTCCTCTTGATCAGCAATAGTGGGAGGTTCTGAACATATAGAACCATAAGGTATATAAGTTACACAGTACTAACGCATACAATATCACAGTTCTGCGCTCTAAATCAGTCCACGCATTCACTACATAAAAGTGTTCAATGTACAAAACCATATAAAAGCCATGTAGCAGCTGAATCTTGGAAGCTGTGTGGTCAGTGCCCAATACTAAAACAGAAGGCTGCTTGCAGGTGGACAGTCCCCTACAAAACTACTGGAATGACAAGGCCAATTCATTTGTTTGTGCTGTACACCAAAGGCATTTGAGTTTGAGATCAAAAGATGTATATGAGATCAGAGTTTAGGATTTCAGCTTTTATTTCCTGGTATTTATCAGATGTGTTAAACAACATAAACATAGAACCTTTTGTACCAGACCACCCAATTTTTAGGCAAGCAAAATTATAGGAACAGATATGCCTTTTTAATTAAATTATATAATACTTAATATTTTGTAGCATATCCCTTGCTTGCAATAACTGCATCAAGCCTGCAACTTACTGGCATAACCAAATTGTTTGGGTCTTCTTTTGTGATGCTTTTCCAGGCTTTTACAGCAGCCTCTTTCAGTTGTTTTTGTTTTGGGGGTGAAATGCATGCTCAATTGGGTTAAGGTCTGGTGATTGACTTGGCCAGTCTAAGACCACCCCCTCCCCCATCCCCCATAAAGTCCTTTGTTGAGTTGGCTGTGTGTTTTAGATCATTGTCTTGCTGCATGATGAACTTCCTCACGATCAATTTGGATACATTTCTCTGTAAATTGGCACACAAAATGTTCCTGAAAACTTTTCAATTAATTCTGCTGCTACCAACATGAGTTCCATCATCAATAAAGGTTAGTGAGCCTGTTCCAGAAGCAGCCATGCAAGCCCAAGCCACGACACTACCTCCACCATGTTTCACAGATGACCTTGTATGTTTTGGATCAGGAGCAGATCCTTTCTTTCACTTTGGCCTTTCCATCACTTTAGTAGAGGTTAATCTTGGTTCCAGAACTTTTTTGTGGCTCATCTCAGTATTTCTTTTTGAATCCCAATCTGGCTTTCTGATTCTTACTGCTGATGAGTGGTTTGCATCTTGTGGTGCAGCCTCTATATTTCTGCTCATGAAGTCTTCTTCGAATGGTAGATTGCGATACCTTCACCCCTGCCCTATGAATGTTGTTGGTGATGTCACCGACTGCTGATTTTAGCTTTTTCTTCACAGCTCATCAGCTGTTGTTTTCCTTGGGTGACCCATTTGGCCTTGCCATTCCAGCAGTTTCTGAGGAGAGCATATGATGCTACAGCAGAACTTTTACTGTGTACTTAGTGCGATACCAGATACCATTAAAACCATCTGTAGCTCCTGTAGTAAAGCACCGCTAATAACAGAGGAGCACCCAGGAAGGACTAAAAGACGATACTTATCACATTGTAACTCATCCAAGGCAAGACGTGGAGGTAACTATAATTTACTTTAGAAACTGTTATACTACCCTTTCCCACACCTTCAATAATTTACTGCTTTAAAAACAACACTGTGTTTGTCCTATGGAGCCTTGGGTTTTGTTTTTTAAATTACATATAAAATATATGTATATAAAACTTGAATCTATAACAAAAAGTGGATCAAATCACAAAGAAATTAATCTCACTGCTTGAAGTTATGTTTATTTTGACATTTTTTATCCACAACAATATTCAGTGAATTCAGTGTCATCTTATTACAAAAGGTTATGTCCTTTCTTTTCTGATGTTGCTTTTTTTCTGAGAGTCCTTTTCTTTGTGTCCCTACTCACAAAATCTCATAGAGGCTTAAGCAGACTGTTTGAACACTCTTAGAGAAAAGCGTTCCTTCAGGGGCTTTTGGATATTGTTCTTAGCTTCCTTTTCACAAGGCTATCACTTTTCAAAGAAGGTTCCTATTTGGAAACATTCTCTGAAAGAGAAACAAAGTGTTGCAAAGTTGTACAAGTTATGGATTGTTACTTTTTTTAAACACTGCATTTTGAGGTTTCCCCAAGAGGAAGGAACCAAAGAACACTTTCAAGAATGTTTTTTTTTACCTCGAGATTTAATCTTTTTTTTTTTTAAAGAGTGCAATGTGATGGAAAAGTTTTTACCTATAGTGGTTGGATCCTGGTACAGAACAGTGGGCAGTGACTCCAGAACTTCAGTGGCATCGTCCATCTCACCAGAGCCTGAGCCAATGGCCTGGACCTTCCTCTTGTGCTTTGGGTTTCCATTGCGGGCCTCTTCCTCCTCCCGCAGCACATTAACTGATACACACACACACACACACACACACACACACACACACACACACACACACACAGTGCCAGGAGAAAAGGTGTGGTAGATAGAAACACAAAAGAAACATGAGGCACATTTCTAATCAACACATTTCTTTTTTTAAAAAACTGTGATTTGTATGTTTTTTCCATTACTTTTTTTTTTTTTACTTAAGTACTATTTGGACATGTATGTTAATTAATGTTAAGAAAGTGTCTGTAGTGGAGAGGGAGTGTTTACACAAGCAATTTAACATCCTATCATGCTCTACTGCATGCATAAAATGTTGAGCAGGCCCATCTGACCTTGGGTTTGGCTCAAGAATGCAAGTTAAAAAGATTTAAGTGAACTGGAAAGATTATTATCGGGTCAGGAGCTCCAGTCACAAAGATTGATCAACTGGCTATGTTTCAGTAGGAAAGGTGAATAAAGTGACACACATGGTATGTGTCCTTTTTTTTTTTTTAATAAAAACTTTCATTAAATATAAAATAGTAACTGTGCATTAACATTTGAAGAAAATGTTATTCTTTTAAATAGTTTGCTGTACCTGATGTGTTTATTTTTTTCACAAAATCAACAAAATAATCATTTGGCCAGGGTGCCCAAACTTTTGCAAACAACTGGGCTTATTTTTTTACAGTCAGTTTATAGTAAGTAAGCAAAATGTTGTAATCTATCCAGACATAAGAAAGCTAAAATCACATACAGTACCTGCTCCAGTAAAAATTACATTCACCCAATTCCCCATGTCAAACTAATCTTGTCTGAATAGGGCTTTCGTTTACATTTAGTTCACAAGACACACTATATGAGTAATCTTTAAAGGCAAAGACTAGCCTATCTGCTCAGAATGCCCCACGGGCAATTCAGTCAGATGGAAAAACTCTGGAAAACTCTGGATGTTACAGCTGAACACGGAGGAACAATGGAATTCTGAGCTAGCTAAGCTTGCCTCCAAACTCTACTGCATGACCACCGTGTCTGAACATGCACAACTCTCCAAAGCAACTAAAAAAGTACCAAACACACCCAGACTCTTTTCGCTGGGTACAGATTTGTCAGTGGTAGAAGCATGCCATAAAGTATACACATAGTGAAGAATGATGTATGTCTTATCATGCACTCAGAATGAAATAACAACACAATGTATGCAATTATTAACTACTTTTCGTATGGAGTATTACAAAGTCCAACATGTTGGATCATAAAAATAGCATCTACTTTTCCGTATACTCCCCCCGCGTGATTTCATGATTACCTAAGTGAAGGTTTTTAAAGATGTAAATTAATGGTATATAAACATTCCAAATGGCTCTGGTCTGCACTTATAAAAACACAAATGTCCTTCCATAGTTTCTTTTCTGAGAGTGACAGAGCCATAATTCTGCAGGATTCCAGCAACTCAACACAGTCGTTTACAGACAGAGTTCATGAAAGGGAACATACTGTTTATGTGCATGTGTGTGCATGTGCATACCGACATACATATGTAGCATATGTTGAGGATGATGTATGTTATGTTTTGTGATGGAAAGGGATGACAAGCCCAAAGCCTACCAGGCATTCAGAAATTCCTCAGCATGTACATATTACATATTTACATATACATCAGTATGCTAAAAGTAATTTACTACAACAAATACTAGATCAACTAGCTGCCTTATGATATGTCCTTTATTGTATCTGTGGCACTTGCATCCACAATTTATTTTTTATTTTTTTAAAGACATGAATGGTGAATGAATCATTGATTTGATTAGATGCGACTTTTTATAACATTTCTGACCTCCTCTTAGGAATCAAAAATCACATCATTGATTTGATCTAAAGCTTTGATCCATATTTTCATCCATACCGCTAGTTACATGTTAGTAACACTGAGCTGTGGACAAAAACGTGGACAAGGGTAATATTCCAATAATGTTTACAGTAAATTTGATTCATTTTACTTAGTATGGGGACAAACTGAAAATTATTCTCATAGTGGCAATGTGAATGGAGAAATGTTTTTCCACAGGATTGTAAACAAAATAAAAACTTCAAGGTAATGGTAATGAAAGGACTGTGGTTAAGCAGGATTTATGTAAGAGATTGACTTCGCTTGAACAATGATGATGATAGCAACCCATTTCTCATTTGTCAGGAAAGAAATCAGCTACAGTTTAAGTGGAGCAGGGGGAAGAGAGATGTTTGGAAAGATTTTACATTAATCAGACTTGATAGACATAGTCTACTACTGTGGGGGATATCTTCAACAAAGACTCTTTTTGCACGTAAGGATTTATTAATAAAATGTGCAAGAACAAAGCACAGACATATAAAAATTTGTGCAGTTTGTGAAACATCCACTTAATCATTCATTAATCATAACCCAAAGTGCAGGATAAATCCAAGGAGCCTACAGCAATACACACTGGTACGTTCAAAAGAATTTTAAATTCCTTCATTGGGCACAAGACAGAAATGTTTCTGCAATGTGATAGTGTGAAGATGGGGTAGTGACGGTGTTAGGGATGGATTCACTAGGACAGTTGGCCATAAGTAGAGAATTTCCAGTGTAAGTGGACTACAACATTTTGGATTCAACAAGTAAAGGGGTACAAATGAATTGAAGCATTACTAGTCCTGGTCTTTATATCATCTGCTCTTCCTGAATCATTTTTCACAATTAATTATCTTACAGTAGCTTTGAACACTTCTTCTCAATCCTGTCTATCCCTGCCCCGAACACTTGCTTCAACAGTCCTGCTTCCTCCCCATGCCTCTACCTATATCTCTCTTACTTGTGAAACGTCTTTTAGCGATGAGTTTCTCCACAGTTCCATTCAGCGCCAGCACTTGTAGCAAATACTCTTGTTTGGAGTTGAGGCCTGCCACAGTGGCCCGACCACGTGTTGTGGTCAGCATCAGCTCTGGCTCAGGAACATCTAGAGGAGGTGAACAGAACCAGATTATATTATTTCATGATAATCAACAGTTTATCATACACTATACGGACAAAAGTATGTGGAAACCTGACCATCATACCCAGATGTGTGTCTTCTTCAAACTCTTGCCACAAAGTTGTAAGCACATAATTGTATACAATGTCTATGTATGTTGCAGCATTAAGATTTCTCTTCACTGGAACTAAGGAGCTGAAACCTGTCCCAGCATGAAAATGCACCTGTGCACAAAGCAAGGTTCATAAAAACATGGTTATCCAAGGTCGGTGTGAAAGAACTCGAGTGGCCTGCACAGAGCCCTTACCGCAACCCCTCTGAACACCTTTGAGACAAAGTGGAATGCTGAGTGTGTGCAAGGCCTCCTTGCCCAACTTCAGTGCCTGACCTCACTAATGCTCTTGTAGCTGAATGGGCACAAATCCTTATAGTCAGCAAAATGTAGTGGAAAGCCTTTAACAGCACACAGAGGATAAACTCCATATAAAGGCCCATGGGTTATTAAAAAGTTTTCCTGTGTTTGATCTGTCTTCCAGCCATCTCCATAGGACAGAACATTTTTGTAGTATGTATTCTAATACTGTATTAGACCTGTCTGAATCAGATTGCATACATGAGGACTGGGAGAGAGATAATATAGAGATAACAGAAGAGAGGGACAAAGACAGAGAGGCAACGGAGGGACTGTATGCCATTGGTTATGGCTGGTTATGGCCATGGGTTATAGCTGAGTAGATGCCTGTATTCTTTTCATCACTCTTAATGTATCACCCCCTCTCTCACTCTTCTCAGCTCTACTGAGGTCTGACATAACTGAAAAGGAAAAACTGCCTCAAGCCAAGAGGGAAGATTAAAAAGAAATTAACGGAAGGGAAAAAATATTTAATATTATCTAATATTAACTGCCCCAACTCTATGGTTAATGAAGCACCAGAGCCCCAGATAATTTCTGATTCATTTTCCCAATTCAATGACGATGAATAATTGTTGTACATGTGTTAGCATCTACCTTTTTAGGTGTAACATTTATGTCAAAGAAGGTATGTCTCTCAAATTATCGAAGTAGTCACTGTACCAAAATCTAAATAGACTGTGCTTTACAATTAAGTGATGGCTCAAATTCAAATAGCTTTCTTTACACCAGAGGTTGCACCTTCTAGGAAGTACTCCAGGTGTAATGTTTAAGTTGTAATTTAAGATTCAAGATTCAATATTTTTATTTGTCACATACACAGTTATATACAGTATATAATTTGCAGTGAAATGAAAACATGGCCTACTCCTCTTTAAACTATTCAGAAATGAATAGGAAATAATAATAACTAAGTATTCCTGTATCTATTTATACAGGAATGTTAAAAAAAAAAGGATATACAAAATATGCAAGGAATGTGCAAAAAAATGGCTGTAAAGGCTGTAACTTAATCGTAACTGTTAATTCTTAATTAAGTAGTTGAGTTTACATTCTATGGGTGCTACCAACTGCAGGCCAATCAGAATAATCTGATTGACTTATGAAATCAATACATCAGTGCTGTTGGAACAACTAGTTACTTCCTGCTCTTATGCAGGTGTGTGTGAGCATAATAAATGCCTTACCACTTATGCTGTCTAGATCACTTAAGTCAAAGAGAAAGCATAAGAACCCTAGCCTGCAGCCAAAATATCTGTCTGAACTTTCTGACCTAAAACAGTCCTTACAAATGTGAGGTATGAAGTGCAACACATTCAATCATGAGAGTCATTAGGAAACGTAATATATAAATAGTAAAACATATACAGTACATGATCATTTAGAATTATGGACTGCCTTAGGGCCCTAAATTCGACATCATTTTAGACTGTGACTGAATATCCCTTGCAGTTAAGTCAAAAAGTTCTGACCCTTGCATAAGCGATTTGTGGAATCTTAAATATAGAGGCCAACCCCTTGCCTAGAAAGAGAGGCAACATATGTGAGGTGAATAATGAAACGTGATTTAAAAAAATGTAAAAAGACGCTCACTGCAAGTAGAGATTAGTGTGAGTCATACTTCAGAAAGATGTTAAAACCTGCCAGAGCTATTTCTCACCTGAAATTGTTCTAACTCTGACTTTGTAGCCTTGCACTGGCCCTTCAGCCTCCTTCCATTTCATCTGGAGCCGGTCCTCTGACAAAACCGTCAGTTTTAATCGGCCTGAGGACGTAAAGACATATTGGAAGTGGGATAGTAAGCAGTATTATCACAAATAAACAATCACATACAGTAGTCAAATATAACAGTTCATGTAAAGGACAAAGTGTCTGTCTACATACACAGACTGCTTGGGGACAAAAACCAGTCTGTAAATGTAAGACATGCATTGGAAAGAAGGTCATGGAGTGGGGTTTTGGGGGCGATGCTCAGTAGAAATGCCTCAAGATCAAAGACATTCACAGTAACAATATCTCAATGCCTTCTGTTTGCCTCTCCACAGAGAGGCTGTAAAACACTGGGCGTCTCTAGCGTTTCTCCCTTCTCTCTTCCTCCCTCAGAAAATCCCTGCTCAACTCTGCCCTTGTCTTCAGCTGATCTGCATAATTTCCACATGCTGTCTTCTAACAATTCTCCCTTTTTATGCTCATGTATCCATGTTCTTTGCTCTGCTCCAGCTGTCCTGGCATGCTCAAAGCAGGCCCTTTACTGTCCTACAAAAATACAGAGAAACAAGGGGCACAGGAAATCCGTTTCTCAAGAGGTTGAAGGTTAGCACTGGGCACGTGACCTGAGTCCAAATACAGATTTGTGTTAAATTGGCACAGCACTGACCTTCAGTAGCCTGAAGGTCTTTTTTTGTGTTACGGTGTTCTCTCTTTATCTGGGAGCAGTAATAGGAAGAGGGTGGAGAATGTCTGGGTTTTAATAACAGCTGGCAAAGGATCAGACATCTTGTAAGATTTTCTTTGCCCAAGTAACACCACCATCAACCACTGAACCAAGAAATTAACAGGCCAGTATCATGGAGGCAGACACAGCATGGGGGTTGCATAACAGGATATATTCTGAAAAGACTAAAAGCAGCTTCGTCTCCTTTAATTAAGAAAATTTAATGTTTATAGTTCTCCAGGCAATTTCAAAACTCAAACAATCCAAAACACTCTTTAACCTTTCATAACTGACAGCAACGCTCTCTCCTCTCTATATACAAAATACTGGGCACAAATGCAGCATGCATGCAGTTATCCGATCAGTCAATCGTGTAGCAGCAGTAAAATACATAAAGTCATTCAGATACAGGACAAGAGCTTCAGTTTATGTTCACATATAACATCAGAATGGAGAAAAATGTGATCTCTGGGACTTTAATCATGGCATGGTTGTTGGTGCCAAATGGGCTGGTTTGAGTATTTCAGAAACTGATGAACTCCTGGGATTTTTACACACAACAGACACAACAGTGTAGAGTTTACACAGAATGGTGTGGAAAACCAAAAAAAACCCATCTTGTGAGTGGAGGGTCTGCATGGCTGCAACACCTTGTTGATGAGAGAGATCAGAGGGGAATGACCAGACTGAGGTGACCAGGTCTGAGCTGACAGGAAGGCTATAGTAACTCAAATAAGCACTCTTTACAACCATGGTGAGCAGAAAAGCATGGCAGGAACGCACAACACATCAAACCTTGAGGTAGATGGGCTACAACAGCAGAAGACCACATCAGGTTCAACTCCTGTCAGCCAAGAACAAGAATCTGAGGCTGTATTGGGCACAGGCTCACCCAAACTGGACAGTGAAAGACTGTAAAAGGTGATTTTCCCCCTTAATCTTCAACAGTCAAATTTGGGTGTTTGTGCCCAGTGCCCAAAGCAAAGAGTACAGTACACCTGTCCCATTTACCTGTCCAATCAACCGATCATTTGGCAGCAGTGGAATGCATAAAATCTTGCAGCTACAGGTCAAGAGTTCTATATAAATATATTCTCCAAAGGCATTTTATAATTGTCAGATGAAACCCTTTCCAAAATGTCCTTTTTAAATGACGAGTTTAAACCCTTTTCTCACCTTTTATGTGTAAAAATGTTCAATCAGCAGTGTTGTGTACAATAGAGGAATGTGTACATGAGCATGTGTACAATAAACGTGACATGCTAACTGCATGACCCACTCCATCCCTGAACTCTTGTCAACAAGTACATGACCCTTCACGTCAGACAAACCAGTTTAAAAATTACTATGCAAAGCTGGCGGTACTTAATGTGTCACACAAAGGGGAAGTAATATCGTTCTAATTCTAAAATATAGTGTTGTATATTATGTGTAATGCAGGTCAAATTACTAATCAATGGCACGATCATTTACAACAGATTACACTGTTACTGATCTGTATATAACTGTAACTGCATCTGAATCAGACATTAAAACTGATTTACATGAGTTTCTACCACTTGCTAAAGACTTTTTTTTTTTTATAAACATTTTAGGTCAAAGATAGAAAAAGCAGTATAGTACCTTGAGTAGAAACCTCAGAGGCCAGTATTAGAAGAATTATCCCAACAAAGGCTGACATTGGACATGGACAGAGAGGAAGACGTGAGAGA
>NC_030430.2:15635226-15657726 GCF_001660625.3 Ictalurus punctatus
GACGTGTAATAGTCCACGAGGTCACAAAGGAACTCAGGGTGACTTCTAAGCACCTAAAGACCTCTCTCACATTGGCTAATGTTAATGTTCACGAGTCCATCAGGAGAACACTGAATAATAAAGGTGTGCACGGCAAAATTGCAAGGAGAGAGTCACTGCTTTCCAAAAATAATATTGCTGCCAATCTGCATTTGCTAAAGATCACGTGGACAAGCCAGAAGGCTATTGGAAATGGTTTGTGGATGGATGAGACTAAAAGGAATTTTCTATAATGTTTGGCCAAATTAGCATCACACTAAAAGCTGTCAAGTGGAGTAATATTGGTAAGCCAGGCTATAAACAGGAGTGGGGGGTGAAAAAACAAATCCATCCAGCTAATCAGGAAATGGAGATAGTTTTACTTGCCTATCAATTAAAAAAAACACCTGCTTGCACCAACATTGAAGTGTTACAGCCTGAGTTTGTTGTTGGGGTATTTGGCGTCGAAGGGAGCGCTGAAGGGAGGGACCAGATTCGTTGGAATTTTAAGCTTCTCGAACAGTTCACTTCAGCCCTCTGGCACCCGCTGGGTAAACTCAGTACGGTAGGGTCCTATGGGGAGCTATATATGAGGGCCCCATATTCCCTTCTCGCATGACTGGGTACAACACAGTAATGAGTATATCTGAGTATTAAACTTACAAGGTACTGCTGAGGAAAATAATCAGGATCAATAAAACATTTAATCAGGATAATGAGCTTTCACAGTCACAAGGTATAGCCTAGAGAAGATACAGCTATGAAGAATAGCATAGACTTAAATCCTAAAATTGTTTTAAATATTAAAATCAAATGTAAAGTATATTAAAGGAATATAAAGCATGGAAACCTCTGAATTCAATTCAAACTCATCTCATCAACCTCTAATTACAAATTATTACTCGTTTAGTCAGTTCTCTTTGCTAGAACATGGTCTAATAAATAGCGTTGTATTCTTCCGCACTGTGAACATGGGTGTGTTTACTTTAAAACCGGTAATAATTTAAACATCAACTCATTATGACGTTTAAATGCCAGAATGTGAGGAGAGCAGCCTGGAAATTGTGCAGTGTTTATGGAATGATGACAAATGAGCTAAATCCTTTATTTAAAATAAATCTCCGTAACTATTATTAAAGTACATAATTAACAAATTATTACATCACCTAAAAATCAACCATAAATCAATTACTCTTGTGTAAACAAAAATTCATAAGGCCACATGGAAACTGTCCTGAGTTTCAACTGAGAAACCTGGCAACAGGTGCATGATAGAAATAAATAATTCAATCAAATGTCTGAAATTTCTAAACATTCTGATTAAAGTGTACACCATTAAGATTTATTAAAAGAACTCTCATTTCACATCTCAGTCAAGGTGCTTAGTGAAGCATAGTTTTTGGTCCATTTATAGTGCAGATAAAAGCCTTTAATGATTTGGAAATTGTGAACATACTGCTCATATGAATGAACCATGCAGCGCTGGACCTATTCACAATGACTCAATGACTAAACTGCAGTGTTTCCCCTGTAACAGCCATCTCTGTTCCTCAAACACTGCTGATGTGCAGAAATATACCATATGCTCAACAGGTCTCTGATCACCATGATCGATGTGGGTTTCTGCTTCTTCTGCTTGAAGTGTGTGTGAAACTGTTACGGTCTCACTTCATTTTAGCCCTCATTCTCTGCCTCAGAGCAATCATCTCTGGAAATAAGAAGAGGGAGCTCCATGTCTGGGTTTTCTCTGCCTGGCAGTGATCTTACTGTAGTTCCATTACCTAAAAATAAAACAAGCAAACATGTTTAAGTGAGAAAACACTTTATCAGTGAAAACCTCTGTAATATATTTGAAAAAAGGATAATAAAAAAATATCCTGGGGAAAATAATAACAGGACTAATGCTTGTGTCATGATTCGGGCTGCATCAATACTGATACTATTATCTGGTATCTGTCTGATACTCTGTCCGTACAGGATTTTGCAGAGGTTTTTATTGTGATTTTGTGACAATCCCCCCCCGCAGAGTTTTTGCATTGGCGAAATTACAATAACACAAAATTGTTTCGCAATGTTGGCTTGAAAACGAGACCTTTTAGCTGTACTCGTGTTCGACGCATGTGAATCAAAGAGGGTTTTGGCTGAATGCGCATTGTGATGACGGCACATGATGCGTCTTGCCCCAAATCTTCGGAAAAATCTGCAGTAATTTAGAAAAATTGCAAGCTCCTCAGAATATTGCGGAGTTAGCTTGATTTTGCGGTCATTTCTCATCGAAGAACTGCAAAATCCTGGTAGGACTGCAATTAAAAATGCTCCAATACCAACATCCAATACCATGTGATATAATGTAACATAAGCCTAGTGTACATTCTCACGCTAATGAACAGATGACACAAAATGACAGCAAGCACAGAAAAGTCTGCAAACTGTGCTCTGTGAAAATATCAAGAGCAGCATCAGTGCTATGAACTGCGTGCATGCAAAGGAATTGGCTACACAGCTGTGAAGTGTACACCTGCACAGAAAATGTCAGACATGAGAAAGCACCAACACTTCCTTTCCCCTCATGCACCAGGGTCTATATTTTAGAATTCATAGCACCTTGAGCTCATATTTAAGGACTATGCTTGCCAATAATGTTCTGCCACCCTCAAGCTCTCTATTAAAGATACTTCAACACCATTCCTGCTAAGTCTTTCTTATAAAAATGTCCCATTTTGTATTCTTG
This sequence comes from Ictalurus punctatus, assembly GCF_001660625.3. Lineage (NCBI taxonomy): Eukaryota > Metazoa > Chordata > Actinopteri > Siluriformes > Ictaluridae > Ictalurus > Ictalurus punctatus. Next base: position 15,637,976 of record NC_030430.2, read on the forward strand.
GCGTACAGTCTAGCCATATAAAATACTGTAACTACAGTATTCAAAGTCACAGTGTCAGGTTTATTTAAGCTGGCTGAAAAAAAAAATGTTGGTATGGCATAGATAATAAATGGTGGAAAAAACAAACAAACAAACAAACAAACAAACAAACAAACAAACCTTTGTTGTAGTATGTCTTGAGACCCACGTGTAGCGAGATACCCGACAGACAAACAACAAACCCCAACCAGTTCACTGTGCTCATTTTGTCTCCCATAAATTCTACTGCAAGCAGCAAAGTGCACACCTCCTGTAAGAGATACAGAGAGAGGGAGAGAAAACAATACGAAGATAATGAGTCCATGAGAACTTTTCACTGCTATTTATAATAAAATTTGTGCGTTGTTTTTATTTTATTAGTTGGTGTTTTCAAGATGGTGGTGCTGAACGATGTCTAGACTCTACCACTCGTATTCAACTGGTGACTGTGAAGACTATAGCATATGATTGACATGACTTTCATACTCATCAAGCCAGTCAGTAAGCCCTGTGAGTGGAAACAGTGTCATCCTGGAAGAGACCATGCCCATCAGAATAGAAATGTTTTATGATTGGATAAAGGTGATCAGTTTGAATAGCTTTGTATTGATTTGCAGTGATGTTTCCTTCTGGGACAAGTGGACTCAAATCATGACAGAAAAATTCCCAAACTGCATTACAGAATGTTGTTTTTTTTTTCTTTCTTTCTTTAATGTGGATTTTGCCTGTCTGCCAAAGTGTCTACATTATTTACCCATATGCATCTGATTTTACCATATCGGTTTTGTAGAATTAAGCGAAGCTTTGCCTGACTGGTCGCACACACTACATGCAAAGGAAGGAGCCAATAAATCCCAGCAGCTAACATCTTTGTGGCTAGTGATTAAAAGACTATCATCAACTTGCAATTGAGACACGCCAAATCTTAAGGACACACCTCTTTAAGCAACAGCAGTAGATTACTTTTTTTATTACTAATGACTTTTCCCCCCAATTTGGTCTTGACCAATTCCCATCCACTAGCTCTCACTGCCCTATCACATGACAGCTACTAACAGAGCAGGGTGGGTAAACGCATGCTTCCTCCAAGACACATGAAGGCAGCCAACTGCATCTTTTCTGCTCATGCTGTGTCACCAGGCAGCGTAACACCCTCAGAGGCGAGTGCTACTGGGCATACATGCATACACAAGCTCACGGACACCCACGATTGACTAATGTCGCTCCAATTGACAGGAGAGAGAGGGAGCATGTCACCAACACAGTGACTGGAAGCTATTTTAACAAAAAAATTTTTTTTTTACAATTTCACTAACAATCAAAGGTTTAATGCTAATTCCAATAAGTGTGTGAATTCACCTTAAATATGCCTGCGATGGAGAGCGTGAGGCTGGACGTACGGGAGACAAGCAGGAACTCGGAGAAACCGAGCCCAAAGGCCAAAGAACCTCCCACAAACAGAACCAGGAGAGAGTAGAGCAGCGGATTGAGCTCATTCACCCGGAACAGCTTCTCTGTTGTACTCAGATTCAGCCCTGCACGCGCACACACACACACACACACACACACACACACACACACATACATACACACACACACACACATACACACACACACACACACATACACACACATACACACACATACACACACATACACACACATACACACACATACACACACATACACACACATACACACACACACATACACACACATACATACACATACATACACACACATACACACACATACACACACATACACACACACACGAAGCAAAACAACCTGTGACGAACTGGGGTTTGCAGCATGTCATACTGTAGTTATAGAACATTTTTAAAGAGGAACGTTGTATAATTATATAAAGGGTATGAAAGTGAACAAAAAGGAAACTGTATCAGACAAACCCTCATTGAACATGAAAAGAGGAAACAGTCCCATGAACATGAGCGGCTGCAGGTGATACATGGTGTCTATAGGGTTCTGGAGCCCTGCATTGGGGGAAATCAAAAGAGCATGCAGAACAACTTTAAAAGGTGTTGCTAATAATTTCTAAAGAATACCCTATTAACATTTACTCCAAGCTAGAGACATTGCCATGCCTCTGTTAGGCCTTTGGGTAGTGTCAGGATTTGAATTCTCAAACTTCCAATCAGGAGGTCAGCAACTAGTAAGCAAAATCCACCCTGAACAACATAGTAATCTTTAGAATTAAAATGTGATCTTCAATGGCATCGAAGATTTATTTTCTAATCAAATAAGTTGACTTTTTCAGTTTAAGCTGACTTTCATTTTTAAGTTGACTTTCTTTGACATTTTGGTCTATCATTTGGTCTTCATTTCTACCTAAAGGGACTGATGCAGCAGGGCTTTAGTCTAGCTCTCTCAAATCCTCACTTATGAATTCTTCTCAAACAGATAAAGGTCTGATGCATCAATTTTCATGCTGACACTGCTGTCAACATAATTGTCATCTCATAGATCGCTAACTAGCTGAACCAAGTCTCTGCTGTCTTCTGTTGTAACGAAAATACAGCACCTACTAACAAATAAACACCAGACTTGCTAAGCACATCACACATAATTCAAGTTTTTCCTCAAGGACTTTTTCTTTAAACACTGAGCCACCATTGCCCAGTGATTTGTACTATATTAATTTTTTGGGGGCATTCCTCCCCTCAGCACTCTCATCGAGCAAACGCTTTGAGTCAGACTCACCGAGCTCTGCTTTCTGTATGAGGAGCTGTGTGAGGGTCCAGCGGATCCCGCCGATAAAGGAGGCCAGCAGGACCATGATAAAGCCCTCCAGGTTAAATTGAGTGGACTTAAGTGTAAACATAAATAATCCAACAGCTATCAGCAGCACTACCAGGATCAGGAATGGGTTCTGGAAAACAAAACAAAAAACAAAAGAAAAAAAACATGAACTACATGACCTAAGTAATCAGGCATACAAGTCAATGGTTGTCAACCATTGAAGCTGTCCAAGGCCCAGGACAGGTGAGGAGCCCTGGAGGGTTTAATAGTCCACCTACATACAGAGTATTATCTGAAAAAATCTATCTGCTCAAATTATAATGGTCAGAAATGTAGGCCTATGCATCTCATCAGATAAGTTTGTAAAATTGTTTGGTCTAACGCATTTTCGTGGTAAGCTCTTTCACCCACTGAAAACTTGTGGTTAATTACTGACATTTACTCATATGTAGAGGCCTTTTAGTTTCTTTAATTCGTGCACATGTGCCAAGATATCACAGGCACAAAAGAAAAAAAAAAAAGGTTAGCTTAAGGGAGTGTATAGCAATACTGAATATCCAATTTAAATGAGTTATAGTTTTATTATGCGCTACAGCCTTTTACATTTCGCAGGTTTTGTGTGCGTTTCTTTGGGGGCGCATTTTGATTGATAAATACAATACGCATGTCAGGCCTGTCCCTGAATCATGTTGATTCCCTTTCATTACAAAGGAAGTAGTCCAAATAACAAGCAGGAACTAGGAGCACTAAAACACACGTGTGAGCTGATGTGTTAAAATATGTGAGCTGTCGCCCTCCACAGCTGATAGCATTAGGAAATCAGAAATCGAGTAGCAAATCTGGAAAAGTTTTTTTTTTTTAAATCAACAAAAATAATTAAACAAAAATCAACGGAATATTCCAAATATATTAGAGTCAAATGAAAGGCTCACCGGTTCTTCCAATTTGAAGAGCAGGGAGAAAAAGAGAATGAAGAGCACAGCAGAAGACTTGGTCATTGTGTATCTGCAGGAAAAACACACACTGATGAGATGTTTGAAACAGTACACGTGTTTTAAAGTCATACGTACTAACCTAAATCTGTCGCACTGACGTTACGTACGATGTACATTTAAAAAAAATTAATGCAAACAAACATCCTAGTAACACTTGTACATACGGTCCACTCCAAAAGTGTTGGAACAGCAAGGCCAATTCTATTGTTTTTGCTATACATTGAAGACATTTGGGTTTGAGATCAAAAGATGAATATGAGACGACAGAAAAATGTGTGGGTTCAAACAAAAGGTGCCATGTTCTAAGTTGTTGAACACACACATCTAGATGTAATGTACATGAGGAAATGAAAGCTGAAATTCTGATCCATCATTTCATGTCCATCTTTTGATCTCAAACCCAAATGTTTTCAGTGTATAGCGAAAACAACTGAATTGGCCTTGCAGTTTCAATACTGTCAAAGGGGACTGTACATAGTATTTAGAAATTAAACACTGGTTTCTTTACCACCTTCTTCCTGTTTGTCTGTGCAAACACAGAAAGTGCACCAAAAATTATAATAAATGCATTCTCAGTGCCAACTCGATTTAATAATGATTTGAACCAAATATGCTATGTGTTATGGAGTTATGCGTGGCAGAACAGGAGTGCTCAAGAAGTACAATGTATTCTGGATATCTGGACCAGTGAACACAAAAAAATGCTTGATACAGGTTATATAATTACAGCTCCACCCCAAACAACTTCTTTTTTGTTTTCTAAACTACTTAATTATATGCTGCATTAAACCAAGTCGGATCAAACAGAAAACAAGCTGAAAGTAACAGCTGCACAATGATTAAGACTGGGCAATCCTTGAGAGCTGAATTTCTGGTTATAACCCGCCCAACACACAAACATACTCACAGACTGATAGTGATGAAAAGGAAGCTCCAATTGGATAGTCCAATGTCCAAAGCAGTAGCCAGTGCTGAAAGAGAGCAAAATTGATTTTAAACAAACAGCCTATGTTCTCAGAGTACCTGCGCTAAGTGCTGCAACATGAAGAGAGGAATCAGTTGGATAGGTAGTTACCTAAATTGTATGTTGCTTTTGTGATTACATTGTATGTACTGTACGAAGACATAAAATGAGTACATTGGGGAATTAATGGTCATCTAAAGGGCATTTGATATAGACTTGCCATATCATCATAATTTTCACATCAGTATGGTGTCCCTAGTTCAAACCAGTAATACAAATACTAGCGCTAATTGGATGCTAGATAGTGCTCTTGGGTAACTGTGGGTTGTTGAATGCCCAATGTTGGTGTTTTATCACCTTTCAGTTTAGCTGCTTCAGCAGGGTGATGAGTGCAAAGAAGTGCAAATAAATTTGACATGCTCCGTCCTCTCGCTGAAACTTTTTTCACGCAATGTCTGCAGATGTCTGCTTCATATGCGTTTTCAGGTTCAAGTATTGCCACATGGGAGAGGTCACTCCCCTTTTAGGAATCAAGCGCTCTGTCATTTCAATAATGGTCCGCATTTTGTCTTCTAAATATGGCTAGATAGATCTGTTGAGTTCTGTTTAATATTTTACATGTTTGTGCTTCCCCACTGACCTCACACAGTTGTCCCTGTCAGTTAAATGCAACATCATCTGTCAGTGTACGTGCTATGCTACCTGTGTTGTTTTGATGCTTTGGTAATTAACTTTCAGTGCATTCATTTAATTTCATTTTATCATGAGTTGCAATCTCTTCATTAGGCAACTATACACTATTTAAGGCTGTACAATTCGTTAGTATATTGATATAGGAACTGTTATTATAAAGTAAGTGTCATTCATAATGTTCCCCGCTTTAAACCGGTGTAAAATTTTCTTACTGGTATCGTCCATCATTGCCGTGGCAAGCCTAATTTGATATTCAAGAACTATTAAACTACATTCTTTAGACATTACTGGTAAATTGCTTGACAACTCACGGCACACAGTCACAGTCAGTATGGACTTTGATCTAGTTTAAAACATGAACATGATTGGACTACTTATCTTATCACGCTCACCTCAACTGCCTTATAACTAAATGACCAAAAACATGGATGATGAAAAGCCCAGGTTTATGTGCATGTATTGTACCTGTTGGTGCCACCTTGTAAATGTAGTCCTTCCAGCTTAGAGTGACTCTAGGTTTCCGTGTCCAGCACTGCATGGCACACCGTGTCATCGCAGACAAACAAAATATGATGATGAGGTGGAACAGGGTCATGAACAAAGGATAGTGGAAGTCCTATGGACAACAAGAACACAGAGCTGAGAGCAAGGTCTACAGAAAAAAAATTAATAAATAAACAATGTCCAAGCAACTATATAAAATAAAGTCATATGGTACTAAGTGTATTGAAATTTGAAATGTTGTCTTTATGACTGCAGCAGTAGGTCTTAGAAAGATATGCCTTGTATTCCTCACCTTCATGAGCCACTTGTTGTAGAAAGTGATCCCGATGGAGAAGACGTAGAAGAAAAGGACCAGGCCTACAGTGCGGAGAGCCCGACAGATGATGGACATTAGGTATGCCATCCCGAGCTTCTGCTCGCATCCAGGCAGCAGTAAGGAGACTAACTAAAAGAAAATGGGAATTTATAGACCAGTCACAAAATAGTAATACCCATTACGCGCAGTCTAACAACAATGTTTAGTTGTATTGTACTCGATGGTTTGACAATATCTAGGCTGAACTGATAGTCATTAAACATGGATAGTATTTAACACTAGATTACATTAGCATTAAATATTACTTACATTATCTAAATACATGATTAATAAAGTGAATTTTCCAGTGGAACTGAGTACTGAAGGTCAGCTAGAAGACTAGAATGGCATGTTTGTGTATGTTCTAATACATTTACTACTACTACTACTACTACTACTACTACAAATAATAATAATAATAATAGTAATGTGTGGTTTGGCCACTGTTCAATAATGGAATCCAACAGCTGTGCTGAAAATGAACTTTTATGAGCATTCCAAAGAGTAAACAGTGCAAAGTAAGGATGTGTTTTCAGTCTTTCCTCAGACAGTAGCTGGGACTCCGTTAGCGTGTTCAATCTGCTGAAACTATAAAACTTGAGATTACAGTCAACACGACCAGCTGCTATAAACATGTCATTTTCAGGTCCATGAACGTGTCTCCGGATGGGTGCTGACCATATGATTAATGGTAGATGTTTGTACTGGAAGTTCTCCTACCTCACTTGTAGCAGTTTCCTTTCCAACGGAAAAAATAAGGTTGCAGTTGAGATATTAAGTTACCATAACTGTTCCTGTGCCACCACGTAGTCTAAATAACTACTGTTAATGAAGCTACGGAGCATCCACTCGCACCATCCGAACGCATAACCTGAACACCAAACAGCACGCTGCTCTCTCTTTAGGTGCACTACATAGGGAGGAGAAAGGAGCGGCTTCTCGACCTATAGTAGTACACTAAATGTCCAATAAGGAGCCATTTAGATTTCAGCCATGTTGCTCGTGCAGCAGGTACGCTCCAGTGACGTGTCCATGCAGCGCACTCTGGGATACATTGACTCTAGCGTATTACTTACTATTAATTATTAATCATTAACAGATTGTCGGGAATTCATGAGTGTTTTACAGCAGTGTTCTGTTTTTTTTTTTTACTTAAATAATAATAATAATAACCTGAACAATTAAAAATATCACATACATAAGGGTAGGCGGTTCTCTAAATAATAGTGACAAGAAACAGGAAGTGTCTTTTTTTGGGGGGGAGGGGAGGTTTTGGTGTTGCCAGGTCTGCATGTTTAATATCAAATAACTATGTGTTAACCGCTGGGGTGGAGGAGATTTGTCTATCCATATTTCGACTGATAGGGTCTATCAGTCGAAATATGGTCTTGTAACTGCAGTAAGGTATGTTAGGTTAAAAAAAAAGAGACTAGTTTTACTTTATGAATGTGCTTGTTTTGTGTCAGTGGATGGTTTATGAAACTATATAGAGAGTGTTTTAATACTGCTTTGATAAAATGTTTTGTATATGCTACAGTATTAGTGTATAGTGTGTATGTTTTACAATATGCTTCTTATTTTTAAATTAAAAACTTTTAGGCTGGGCACGTTTTTCTAGTTTGTGTTATGGTTGGAATTTATACGTATGCTTGGCAACCCGTTCAACCGGAAGTCGGAAGTCAACCCATCGGTTGTTTGTAACTGCTGCTTTCGAGCGTGTTGACAGAAATTTGGTAAGTAGCTTGCTTTAAATTCAACAGCGTGCGTGTTATTGATACAAACACAGTATAAAAACAATGTAATTGTGATTGGTTAAAGAGCTCAATGTTTATAGCAGCTGTTTAAAGGCTCCTGATTCCAACATGGCGGAGGAAGACGACGATCCCGGCTTTGATGAGGAGTTGGATGAAGGGGGAAACGGTGCAGACGCGGGTCACGGCAGAAGGAAGAGACTGTTCTCGAAAGAGCTTCGTTGTATGATGTATGGCTTCGGCGACGACCAGAATCCGTACACAGAGTCCGTGGATATTCTGGAGGACCTGGTGATCGAGTTCATCACTGAGATGACCCATAAAGCCATGTCCATCGGACGCCAAGGCCGCGTTCAGGTGGAGGACATCGTCTTCCTCATCCGGAAAGACCCGAGAAAGTTTGCGAGGGTGAAAGATCTGCTGACGATGAATGAGGAGCTCAAGAGAGCCAGAAAAGCCTTTGATGAAGCCAACTACGGGTCCTGAACTGTCATATACAGTGCTGCAAGCAGCTTCATCAAACTGACTGCAAGGATGAACATGCTGCAGGAGCATGTGTGCTGAGTTCATTGGAAACTTTTACTTTTTATGTATTTTTATACTTTTGCATAAACTGTATACTTGAAATAATCAAACATTTCTCATAGATCATAAGTGAACCGGATAGATATTAATGTAAAGTAAGTTGACCAATAAAGCATGTATGAAGTACTGAACAAAGGGTTTTTTTCCCCTATAATGCAGAGACATACACGTTATTACATTCCTCAAAAACAACAAGTGTTATTTTTTAACTCACTGATCTAAACTTGATAAACTAGTACCAATAAAGAATACAAATGCAACCTAAAACATTTGAACCCTGTTGCTTGTATGTATCCACTAGGTCTTGAAACAGACCTTTGCTGCATCCCATTTCACATCGTTCTATTATCCATTAAAAGTGCGTACTCTTTTTCTGAAGGGAAAAGTACATAATTTTGAGTTTGTAGAAAAACAGTGTGCAAGAACTGGTATATACTAACACGTCATATTACAGAAGATAATGTTGTTTCCTAGTTACATTTAAGCCTTTCTTCGTTCATTATTCCTTATATAATGTATACTATATAATTGAACTTACCATTCCCATGATTTATTTACACCTCTCTAAAATACTACTCTTTTTACACAACATCCAACCATTAATCTTATGTGACAATAAAAAACTTTTAGTGCTCAACATTTAAGTTCTTACACTTAAATCCTGAAGACGCATCCCAGATGTTCCACTCGTCTGCCATGTTTGCTGGTTGAATTTGACAACATGAACCGTCACAAAACTCCTCCCTTGCACAAAGAGTGGACAATATTAACTGTCCACTCTTCGAAAATCTACTGGGAATATTAGACAATCCAGGGACGTTTGGGATGCTCATTTCAGCACACTACGCTTTGGAGCGTACTTGTTCTCATCTTGGATATTATTTAGGACAGTATAGACAGTTAGGAAAGTGGACAAATTGGGATGCAGCACTTGACTTGTGTGGTTTTGTTGCATTTATATTTGCTTCTTTGGCTGATGCTTTTATCCAAAGTGATTTACAGTTAAGGGTTAAGGATCTTGTTCAAGGATTCTACAATGGCAGCTTTACAGTTCTGGGATTTAAACTCCCAACCTTCCAGTCAGTATCCCAAAGCTTTAACCACTGAACCAATATCTCCTCTCTAACACTGGTTTAGCTTGATGATATTCGTAAACCCTACCTATGTACACTAAAATGAAGATGTTTTTGATAGAGACTACAAAGCATTTATTTAAGTCACTTGGATAAATGTGTCTGCTAATTTATGTGAAAGTAAATTCAAGTCAGAGGTTTAACATAAAGATGCCAATTGTATATGTTACCAGTGTCAGAAATGCAGTGGCTGCAATTCCTTGTTGGTGATATCTGCTGCTGAGAAGATCTTCCTAAATGCAATAGTAATATATGCTGTAAGTAATAAAGCAAAGAAGAATCAACTCATAGCGCAGATCACTGTCCTTAGATTTAGAAACTAATTAATTTACTTGCAGGGCTTGTACTTTAATTTACTAGTTTTGGCACAAAATGCATGTCACAGTCAAGAACTTACTGGGTGTTTACAGTTTATACACTAAAGTACTGTTATACTGATTCACCAATGGTTTTGACAGTAATATACCATGCATTCTGTGTTAAAAATATTTTCTCAATATTGTTAAAAGAAGTGTAATACACTATAAGAAGAAATAGGTTAAAAAATGAACCCTTTGAGGTAACTGGAGATTGCAACTGTGGAGGAACCAGGTTAATTTTTTAAACATTTTTGAAATGGTTCTAATTGGAACCCTCTCTTAACTGTGCATTAACGCCCCGTCAGAGTTCCTTTTTGAACCTGTTTCTCGACATCCTTAACATATTATTATTATTATTATTATTATTATTATTATTATACATTGCCAATTTAAACCCATTTCACAACATAGACACAGCACAATGATTGTCCATAAAATGTTTAATACATAAATATATAATTTGAGCACAACATCACTGAACAAACAGAAGTACTTGAAAGAAAGGAATATTGTCTTCATGAAAAAAAACAATCAATTTCATACAACATTTAACAGAGTGTAACTGGATATTTAGAAAATAAGATAATGTTTAAAACAAGATAACCCATTCCACATAATGTATTTACAGTCCCCTCTGAAAGTATTGGAACAGCAAGGGCAATTTTATTTGGGTTTGAGATCAAAAGATTAATATGATACAATAGATCAGAATTTCAGCTTTTATTTCCACATATTTACACCTAATATGTTAAACAATTTAGAACATGGCACCTTTTGTTTAAACCCACCATTTTTTTCTTCTTCAAGTTATCAAAAATATTGGAACATGTGCCTGACAGTAGTTTCTTGCTGACCAGTAGCTCTGAATGTCTAGTTTTGGTTTAAGCCCTAGGTTTTGCCTATGTAGACTGCATTAGTTATTAAAAAGGATAAATCAACATGAAGGCCAGAAAGCTGTCTATGGGAGAAAAGCAAGCCATTTTAAAGCTGAGAAAAGAGGGAAAATCTATCAGAGCCATTGCACAAGCCTTGGGCATGGCCAAAACAACAATTTGTAATGTCCTGAAAAAGAAAGAACCCACTGGCGTACTAATTACTAGACATGGAACAGGTCAACCAAGGAAAACAACAGCAATTGATGACAAAAACATTGTGAGAGCTGTGAAGATAAATCCAAAACAACACTGGTCACTATCACCAACAAGCTCCACAGGGCTGGGGTGAAGGTATCACACTCCAACATGTGAATAAGACTCCTAGAGGAGAAATATAGAGGCTGTACCACAAGATGCAAACCACTCATCAGCAGTAAGAATAAGACAGCCAGCTTGGAATTTGCAAAGAAATGCAGAGATGAGCCAAAAAGTTCTGGAACCAAGATTAACCTCTATCAAAGTGATGGAAAGGCCAAAGTGTGGAGAAAGAATGGATCTGCTCATGATCAAAAACATACAAGCTCATCTGTGAAACATGGTGGAGGTAGTGTCATGGCTTGGGCTTGCATGGCTGCTTCTGGAAAAGGCTCACTAATATTTACTGATGATGTAACACCTTTTTTTTGTACGTGCAGATGTCTGAGTCCCTGAAGCCCATTCTATGACCCGTGTAATGAGTTCTATGGATTATTTAGTATTGTATCAGGTGCAGACTAGTGTTATTAGCTATGAGGGACATGTTCTGTAATACTTGTTGCCAAAAGTCTTCTCTCATGTGACTGTTCAGTCATGGGAATGAGGATCATATGGGAATGATGAAAAGGTGTTGTTTTGACAAATGTGTTTAAGGTGTGTAATGCCTTTTTTGTACCCATGCAAAGATGTTTATTATCTTAATTGTTTATGAAGTCAGGGTTATGTCATATGGGAGTTTGTTCACTTAGTTGGAGTGGTGAATTAATTGTTTTATAAAATTTCCACCAAGCTGTTGAAGTCGCTGCACTTGTTGGAGTTTTGAAGCAGGGGTGGCGTTTGATAGCTGTACTGAAGTGTCTGAGATACTGATTTTAATGTATAGTGCATGTTCATCTAGCCAGTTCTCATTTATCTGACTGGGCTTTATCCATTTGATGATATATTGGAGTTGGTTAGTGAGGTAATATTGTTAAAAGTTCAGGGCATCAAGTTGTCCCTGAAATTTGGGTCTTTGTAAAGTGGTCATGTGTGCTTAATTTTTCTATAGTTCAGTGGCCCGTCGTCAATTATTCCTTACGTTAACACACACCTTAATGTAACTATGACATTAAGTCCATGTTATCTTCTTAGCTTTTCAAGAAGGTCATAGTTATTTTTGATAGGTTATGTTATCTTACCTCAGTCCACTCAGTCCCGCTGCTCACGCTTCAAAGTTTGTAACGGTTTTTGCACGAGACAGACATGTGGAGATTTACGTTGCGTACAGTAGCCTACCACATCCACCTGGTTAAAATGTTGTTGTTTATTTAATTCTCAAAATCTAAACAATATGAATAATTATGTTTACTTAAGTGAAAAGAAAGTACTATTGAATTGTTATTAGCGATTTGTCAATATTGGCAGAAAGTGAATAAAAAATAATAAAGATGAGAAAATTATGGGGGTTTCATTTGTGTTCGGATTGTTTGTGCATGTAATAAACATTTTTACAAATTGTACTATTATATGTACAAACAATCTGAACACAAAATAATAAAAATAAAAATAATAATAAATATAATAATAATAATAATAAATTAACTTATACACAACAAATTAAAGTATTTCCTGATAAGAAACATTGTCTAATAACATTAAAAGCAGAACAGACCAAATGGATTTCACAGTTTGTCTGTTTGTTCATTGAAAAAAAATATATATATAACCCAGAATCTAACAGAAAATGCTGTAGTTTTGCTTTTGTAACAGGTTTACTTTAAAATATGAACAATTATGGGGTGATCAGTCTTTAATGATTCAAATGATTGAAGGCAAAATTTTGAATCTGTAAAAATAAAAAATTTCCATTCGTGTGCATATTCAATATGTTCCAGGGCTAAAAGCAAAGCATGGGCCTCAGCTAATAACAAAATAGTACTAAAACCTTTACAGTCGAAATGGTTCATAAAGGAATCTTGACAACAGACCACGTTCTAATAAGAACACTTTTGCCACAACAAAGGTTATAAAAAGAACTGATGATACATGCCAAATAACCAAGGGATCGTTATACAACATGTAAGTTACGTATTGAACCTTTTTGATAGTTAGAAGTTCATATTTGCACTGTCAAGTTGTTTTTTGAACTCCAAAGGTTCAATCTCTTCTATAAGTGTAGCTTTTTTTTCAATTTTTATTCTTTTTACAGCTCTTGGCTCGTACATACTATTAGTAGTGTATAAATAACTATTGTTTTAAACTGGAAATGACTGTAGAAGGTATACCAAATGCAATTTAGATTATTGCATGGTTTAATTTTGAATCTTCTTTAACAAAGTAGCAGCAACCATTCATTTAAATAACCAGTAAGCTTAAACTTTATTTGTTTCAATGACACTGGGGGGAGAAAAAAAGAAAAAAAAAGCTTTATTGGCAACCTCCTCAAAACAGAAATTTACAAACATCAGACCAACTAAATAGGAGCATGTGTTTTATTTTTTTTATTCTGTTCTTTAAAGCATTTGTTTAAATATGGTGACGTGTAAGAGGTTTTAGCATTGGTCTAGGCAGCGATAACAAGCTGCTGATCTAGTCTAAATGTAGACTAAAATGCCCAGCCATGTGCGGTCTACCACAGTATGAGCTGTTGATTTCGCAATGTAATATAATGGTGCTGAAAACCACACACCATTGCTTGGCTCTTCTGCTCTTTTGCAGGAACATGCAGGGTTCTCCATGGAGCATGAGCATCATGTGTTGCACCTTAGCAGACCTTATTCGGATGTTCGTCTGTATGTCTGTTGAAGTGGCAAAGTTGTCAAGATGGACGATGAGAGGCAACGGACCAGATGGTAAAGGGTCATGAGTGAGTTTAAGGGGATGGGATTGAGTTGATAGGGGGGTCAAAGGGTAGAGGAATGTCCATGAGTCTCTGTTTTACTGCACATTCTCCATCATCTTGAGGAATTCTGGAAAAAAAAAAAAAACCCACACACAATCTTGTTAAAAGATTACAAATTCTAGGTCTATGCATAAGAGTACATCCTCATACAGCAGTCATTCAATAAGAGTCTATAATACACTAATTCTTGACTTATCAAAGGCACAATCACTCACAAAATGTGTCTTACCATCAAAGTCCAGCATGCCATCAGAGTTTTTGTCTCCATCCTTCAGCAGCTCATCAATCTCCTCATCTGTGATAGACTCGCCAGTGCTGCGGATGATCTCGGCGAACTCATCTCTGTCAATGTAGCCGTCAGCGTTCCTGTGAGCAAATAGAGAGTAAGATAGAGAGTAAGATGCAAATAAGATGCTGGATGATCTTTTTTTTTTTTTTTACAGTAAAAGACACACAGTTGTATTATGGTACATACTTGTCAAACACACGGAAGCATTCTGCCAACTCTTCCTCACTCTTGCCAGCCTGGTCCTCCTTTAGGAGCCTCACCATCATGACCAAGAACTCCTCAAAGTCAATAGTACCGCTGCCTAGGATTTAACAACATAAGGCCATTGTTACCAATGTACACATAGGCTAGCAGTGCTGAAGGACTTCTTACAGTGTTCTTTTGTGTCTAATTCAATGTTGTAGGTTCACTCATTCAGGGATTTTAGAGTGTTAATATTTGGCATTGTGAACCTAAAAATATATAATAATAAGATGTGTGCAAAGTGGTGTCATGGTCTGTCTTTTTTTTTTTTTGTTTGTATGTTTGTTTTTGTTACAGTGGTGGAAATCACATCCACCATTATCAAAGTGGAATAAAGTTCTTATTGTCATTAGCCTGATTGACTTCATTTAAATGAAATTGTTTTAATCCAAACTCAAAAACATATAGGGCTATAAATAATATCAACTTGGACCTCATGTGTTCTGTGGTTGGAAAGGTCATGAATGAAAAGTTTTATGGGTTCTGAATAGTTCATCAAATAAATCTGTACCAAGACACTCAGTGGATTTTTATTTATTTATTTATCTATCTATTTAGTTATTTATTTATTTATTTATTTACTTATTTTTACAGCTTTTTTACCTGCCTGCAAAAGACAGTCTGAGAGCCCCTGACATAAAGTTAAGTATGGCTGGTTGTCCTTACCGTCCTCATCGACTTCCTCAATGATCTCATTCAACTCCTCTCTGGTTGGATTCTGACCCAACATCCTCATCACGGTACCCAACTCCTTGGTGCTGATGTCGCCGCCACCGTCGGTATCAAACATATCGAAGGCAGCTTTGAACTCTGTTGTGAAACGGGACATAAGATTAGGATTTACTGCAATCATGAAATATATTCAGTGGGAATAAAGCGCATTGTTTTCCACTCACCGGCGAGCATCTCCTCGCTCAGGTAGGAGCGGGCCTCCTGTTGCGCGTCAGTCTACAAAACAGCATGACAGAAAGTTGTTCTTATTATTGTTTTTCTTTGTTTAATCTATCCATCTTTCTGTAGGCCAATGTCCGGCAATAAGATGGGTGCAATGAAAGAAAGGAAGAAAAAAACGGCACTTTACTGAAATACGCACCAACTAGGATTTTAATTTTTTTTTAATTCCACAATTGTGCATCCTTATAGTCATATCACAGATGATGATTAATTAGAGGAAAAAATAGTTTTCATGGCTTGACATGTCTAAAACATTTGAGCCAGGTAATTAACAGTGCGCCAATATGAAGGAAAATATATTCTCATTAAAAAAAAAAAAAAAAGTTTATTAAATATGCTGATTCAGCAGCTGCGTAAAACTTCTAAACCACTGCGCACAAGCAGTTGGTGAAACCTTCTTGCTATTTTAAGGATCAACTGGTTTTATCTTCATAACTCTGTGCCTGTACATGGTAACTCCGAAACTGAACTCCTGGAATGTGTCGTCTAAGCATGTCACCCGCTCACATACCAAGTCTGCTGACCGAGTCTGGATCAAGTGGCACTTTGGCATCACTCTTCCATCCTGCTTGATTTTTTTTTCTCCTGACACCACTACATTATGACCACAACAGCTGTCATATTCCATAATTAAAAGATATCTTTCAAATACAAAGTTACAATTTACTATTAATGGCCGAAAAATCTGGCAAGTATAGGCTCTATACATTTTTCCCTGTTATTTTTCTAAAACCTGAAATAGGCCCATTCAAAATTGCACTGACAACCCCACAGATACATGCTTTAATCATACAAGTATCCTACACACACACACACACACACACACACACACACACACACACACACACATATATATATATATATATATATATATATATATATATATATATATATATATATATAGTAGTATGGCAATATTGAATGCCACAATTTCCCCTTAATTAAACTGAAACCATTTAGAAAAGAAATGCTTCCTCTCTATAATTTACATATTCAATTTTATTTTGTCTATAAGCCATTAGCAATCTTAGACACATTTATTTTTTGTTTCACGCTTGATTCCTGTGATCTCTTACCATGGCTGTGGATTAGTTTTCCCCACTATTATCCACCAATCAAGCCCAAAGGAGTGGTCAATCCGTGTGCACCCCAACAGATAGACTAGACGTCAATGGAGAGTTCAGACACACTTTAAACAGGTCGGGCGAGGCCACGCCCACCTGCCGTCAACGACCATCCAGATACACGGTGTTGAACGCGTTTCCGAAGCCACGCCCACCACGGATGGCCAGAATTAGAATGTTGAACTTTTAGGGTTCTGAGGAGCCTAAATCTAAATCTGAAATGTCGGGTCTACAAGAGTGGAAGAAAAGTCACTTGTTTTTGACAGGGGGGGAATTCTTACATCTTCAGGAGATTAAAAAAGGGGAGGTGTTAAAGTGTTAAAAAAGTAGCAAATTATCAAAGGGGTCTGTTAGTTGTTATAACAGTTTGGAGATGATACGTAATAGTGTCCTTGCCCACAAGTCACAGAGTAGGCCTACAAAACTACCAACTGGTAACTGTTTATTCATCCATTAATAACCGTTAACCATTAATGTATTCTGGTCAGGGTTAGGGTGGATCCAGAGCCTCTCCTAGGAGCACTGAGCACAAGCTAGGAATACAGTGTGGATGGTATGTGAGATGCAATTACACAAAAAAAAAATAGTCTATTTTTACTGACCATGGCAGGAGTGTGAGAACTGTTGGATCCAAGCAATGTGAAAACTGGGAGCATTTTCATACCAGACAGAAAGGGGATTTTTTGAAAAAATTTCACTTCATGCTTTATTCTACCCAGCCATGATTTGATCAGACTAATGCAATGCTCTAAAGACACTCTGCTAGTAAAGATAACTAAACAGTGTAGCATGTTTTCATGGTTGGTATTTGCTATTTATGTGAATAATATGCTAATTGGATTATTTGTTAGGTGAACATAAACTCTGCCTTGTGCCTTGAGCAGAAATAAACCCCAGTCCAAAAGTGCTGTCATGCAGAACTTCAGTGTGCCCTGAATAGCAAATGATATTAATGCTATGTGAGAATGTCTCAAGCGACCTCCTACCCTTTCCAAACAAACAGTGCAGGTAGCTAGTTCAAGACATCACACTCCTTGTATGGCATGTGTTTCCTGAGTGGGGAGTGTCTATTGGAGAATTAGAAGGAGGGGTGATCAGACATGTGTGTATGTTTTGTGAGGTGCAGCTAAAATCTAATAGGGTGAGAAATGGGAGGAGGTAAAAATCATATACCCTGCATCAGAAGTGCAATGTTTTAAAAAGAGAATTTGAGGGTGGTGTGCACCATAAGCGTAATAGCAACCCGTTGTAAAGCATCGTAATATTCCACAAAGAGAAAGAGGATGCTCATGAAGATGGTGCCTGAATCATCATTCACATGAGAGGAAGACATACAAATGCAAAGGAACCTATGACTAGGCAGCACAAAGAAGAGAAAAAAGAGAACACATTTTGGGTTTTACGTTCCCCTTTTCCATTTTGGATGAATATAGTCTCAACACACAACCTAATGTGCTGTTTTGGTAAGTTTAGTCTCTGGGGATCAACAGTAAACTCTTCGCATAGTAACATGAATGGCTGTATGAAGATCCCTGAAAGTCTGTTACTGCAGAAGGTAAGTACAGGTGGAGAAAACTTCAATATTGCCTTTAGAAACCTTATTGGAAAAGGAGACTCTTTTATAAGGACAAGGACCATGATGTTAATGATTATAGTGGAAGAAGCAAAGGAGCACTGGGGAAGGGCAAACCATGGAACCTCTCTGTACAGAATAATTTCAGAAACCTGATTATCTTGAAGCTTTGATTACGGTGGACTGAAGAGTTTTGATCAGATAGGAGCATTGTTTGATCACATTCTTTACAGTAATTTTTAATAGTAATATCTGCTTCTGCTATTCAAACTGAGAATGACAATTGTTATGTAGTGAAACAGAAAATTTTAGAAAAAGCACATCATTGCACAAACTTCTGAACTTGTACTGTAACCAATAAATGTTGGGACACCCCATTTACCATGACACCAAGACATAAAGTCAGACTGAGTCTGGTTTATTTAGGAACAGTACAGGGTGGGCATGTAGGGCAAAAGAAGGGTCAAGTTTTCAAGGAGCGGTAGATCATATGTCATTAAGAAGCTGGAGCATAGGGGCAATGGGGTGGGGGTGGGGGTGGGTGAGGTGACAGTGAATTCCACATAAAGGGTTTGATAGTTATTTATAGCCATTTCCAATGTCCCAAAGAGAAAGTTCCAGAAGGACATTGCCACTGTGTTCTCCCATCCATTCCACATTGTCCATGAGACAAGCGTTCTTCTATGACTTTTTGCCAGGTTGTTTCATGAAGTTTGTTGAATTATGATTGGAGGTCAAAGATGAAAGGGTGGAATGTGGAATCTTTACTGAATGTTCTCCATCATTTTCAAAAACTCTGGAAGAGGAAAAATAAATTTAAAAAAGATAATTACATTGATGTTATTACATCTTTGCCATCCTTGTATGAATTTTAAATGTTTATTGTGTATTATTGCACCTTTTGTAGTGAACAAAATATGGCATATGTAATTCCAAGATTTAGTGACTTTCAAGATGATTTTACTTTTGAATACTTACTAGAGAGAGAGAGAAAGAGAGAGAGAGAGAGAGAGAGAGTGTCTGTGTGTGTGTCTGTGTGTGTGCGCACGCGCACATGTAGGCATGTGTTTTCTGTTAAGATATGAGAATGCAAACATAATTTGTATTTATTCCAATTAAATACACAATAAAAAGGAAATAAGAATTAGCTTTGTGTGTGTGTTTACATGACTGGTGTTCATTTTACCATCAAAGTCAATTTTGCCATCTTTGTTTGTGTCACCATCTATCATGAGCTCTTCTATCTCCTCCTCTGTTATTGGCTCTCCAGTGGAACGTAGGATGTCAGTAAACTCCTCACGGTCAATGAAACCATCTCCATTCCTGTTTTTTCATTCCACAAATAACAGCAGTGAAACCCCACAAAAAGCACACATCCTTAGTATAACCAGTCACTGGAAACTGCTCCATTTTATAAAACTAATCAGTGATTGAAAGAAT